>NC_044031.1:423125744-423425744 GCF_901765095.1 Microcaecilia unicolor
TACTCAGAAGTGGGAATAACACCATGATCCACTTTGGAGACTACCTGCAAATTGTGCTGCACTACTGAGCATAAATATAAAATTTCAATTTCCCTGCTGTCAATTAGCAAATGACTTTCTCACGATTATTTCAATACTTCATAAAGACACTTATTTAGTCACATGAAGATGTTAGAAAGAAGTGCTGGAAGGACTGAAGCCCATAGAACATCATAAACTAACTTGTGTGGTTTTTTTTTTGTTACATTTGTACCCCATGCTTTCCCACTCATGGCAGGCTCAATGCAGCTTACATGGGGCAATGGAGGGTTAAGTGACTTGCCCAGAGTCACAAGGAGCTGCCTGTGCCTAAAGTGGGAAATGAACTCAGTTCCTCAGAACCAAAGTCCACCACCCTAACCACTAGGCCACTCCTCCACTCCACTCTGTGAGATAGAGCCTTTCCATTGAACTTCTGAAGGAGATCTTTATATCAAGTAACCCATGTTGAGAGGGCAAGAAGGCACCTACATTTGGCCCATTTTATAAAAGAAAAAGTACCTATGTTTCTTTATAACATAGTAAGAGAAAAGCAGCAGAAATCATACCTAGATTGAAGTTGCATTTATTTGTGTCTGCTCAGAAGAAAGCATACATGTTCACTTATAAAATGTGCACGTATAATTTAGAAAGAGCACACACAAATTATGACTGCTCACTCTGCCCAAATGTCATTCCTGAAGACACGCGATCTGTGACTGCTGCTTTGAATGAAGGGGCCTGGAGCCGTGGATGCAGGCAGGTGAGACTGCAGCGGTGAGGGGAGTGAAGGGGGTGGCAGCGAGAGGAGGAGCGGCGGGGGGGGGCAGCAGCGGCAGGGGGAGCGACGGGGTGGCAGCGGGGGGGGGGGGGGGGCAGAGGCAGGGAGGCCTTCCCCCGGGCCCAGCCTAGTCTCTCGGCAGCCCTGACCTTTGAAAAATTGGGATTTGATTGTACATGCAATAAAGATGTCTAAATACTAATTTAGATGTCCAAAACAAGAATACAGCTTCTAAATTAATCACCATAGTCTGCAAATGCAAGAGTATTGTACATGTGATCAGAGCTAGACCCATGTCATATTTAAGCATGCTCAGTTACACAATCTTTAAAGTAGATGCAACTGTGGATACCTAAACATAAGACATACCAATGCCAGGTTATATTAGTATCCTTTAATGGAATCTGTGCACTTTCTCTGAGACATCAGGACACCTACAAGGAGGTGCCCACTTATGGTCAACAAGGTCTAAAGTGTTGGGCAGATCCAGCAGCACTGACATAATACTTCAGTTTCGGCAAATATCATTATTGACGACTACCACAACAGGTCTGTTTCTTGATCCCACCAGAAATCCTAAATAATGTCAACCAAATATTAATTTACCCAGTGAGTTGCTATCTTCTGAACAACATTCACCATAAGTACATAAGTATTGCTATACTGGGACAGACCAAAGGTCCATCAAGCCCAGCATCCTGTTTCCAACAGTGGCCAATCCAGGTCACAAATACCTGGAAGATATGGATGTTTGTGACAGGAGCAATAGGTGCAAGGTATCTTTCTTCAACAATGCTCATATCATCCTCTCTCATCTCCTCATACTGTTTTCTTACCCTCAAACCTATCAATATATCTAAAATGTCAGAAATACTCCATTCTTTCGTGGTGGCATTCAAAACAGCCATTTGTTCCCTTAAAGAGAACATTTTAGAAACCTTAGGTACTGTTTACATATATAAAAACTGTTTGAAGGATTTTTTGGAATGGTGTAAATTTGTATGTGCTGTTTACACTTGTATATGCCATAAGTATATAACTATTTCCATACTGGGACAGACCGAAGGTCCATCAAGCCCAGCATCTTGCTTCTAACTTGCCAGGTACTTGTTTACAAGTACCTGCCAAGATCCCAAAACAGTGAAATACATTTTATGCTGCTTATTCTAGAAATAAGCAGTGGATTTTCCCCAAGTCCATTTTAATAATTGTCTATGGACTTTTCTTTTAGGAAGCCATCCAAACCTTTTTTAAACCTCACTAAGCTAACTGATTTTACTACATTCTCTGGCAATGAACTCCAGAGCTTAATTACACATTGAGTGAAGAAATATTTTCTATAATTCGTTTTAAATTTACTACTTTGTAGCTTCATTGCGTGCCCCCTAGTCCTACATGCTAGTCCTAGTATTTTTGGAAAGAGTAAACAAGCAATTCATATCTACCCGTTCCACTCCACTCATTATTTTATAGACCTCTATCATATCTCAGCCATCTTTTCTCCAAGCTGAAGAGCCCTAGCCATTTTAGCCTTTCCTCATAGGGAAGTCATCCCATCCCCTTTATCATTTTCATCACCCTTGCAGATTATGTAAATGTAGGTGCATGATTTTCATGCATGTGCTTTTTATATTAATAGGTGGTCAAAGTATACATGTTTTTCATATTTTAGAACAGCAATACATGTATCCCTCAGAAAATATGTACATTGACATTTACACCAGCTTACAGTCATGCATTACCCCAGGGTTTGGAATAGAGAACTGCACAGGAATGCTGATTGTGGGAATCCCATGGAACCCAGAGGATTCCAGTGGGTATGGAAGAATTTACCATGGGATTCCCATAGTGATGGAAGAAGTTGCTATGTGGTTCCAGCAGAAGTGTAGTCAAAATCTCTAGTGACTCCAGAATGAGGTTTGAAATGCACTGAGAAAAGCAATTGGAACACCAGAATGACACTTGTAATGTATGGAAAGAGGCAGTTGAAGTGTCAGGTGCGACTTGGAATGCCCAAAGAGGCAGCTGGAACACCAGACTGAGGCTTGGAACATTCATTGACTAGTGAATACCATCCAAAAAACTACGGGAGGCTGTTGGGGTTGGAAAGAAAAAGAGGGCTGTGAGAAAGTAAAAAATAGCAATGACTCCTACTGGTATGGTTTGGGATAGAGGAGATTAAAAATGTGGGGATGGAATGGATCTTAGTGGGTATAGGTTGGTAGGGGTTAGACTTCACTGGGGATGGGCAGGGTGGGTGAAATATCTGTCCCCATGCAACTATGTAGTTTGGAGTAATGCTGGGGGGGGGAGGGGCCCATAGCAGAGATACTGAATTAATTCTTTGCCTTGGTCTTTACTGAAGAAGATGTAAGAGATCTACCTGTCAAATGTCAAATGTCATCTTAAGAATTTGATGATTGAAGAATAAAAGGCTTTGAACAACCTCAAAAAATAGTCCAGATATAATGATAAGATGTGCCGACAAAGGGAACACTGTAGTGTTGTTAAGTAAGAAAGATTATATCAAAGAGGTCATGTGTCAACTATCAAATGAATCTGTATATTGACAATTAGACTGTGATCATACAGATGGTCTGTTGGAACAGATTAAGGAAATTTCTATGGAAGCTGTTAATGCTTGTTTTTTGAGTAAAAAATTAGTTTAAATTTTTAAAACGTCAGAAGGCTAAACTTTCTATCTTTTGTTTTCTGCTACTTCTTTTTTCTGGGTTGTACTGAAACCAGTGATAGTAGCCCATTTGGGTGACTGGTGATCTTTGTGTACTCCTTCCTTGGGTAGTTGAGGTTTCTCTTTGTTTAATTAAAAATTAACAGTCTGGTGGAATTCCCTCCCATTGACTATCATCAGCAAAATTATAAGAGAGATCTACCTATACTAGAGATGGTTTTCAAGAGTTGCAATGCAGAGGAACTGAAAGACATATCGGCGAACCTGGAAGATGTACTGAGCCAAATTGACAAATAAAGGAGTAATAAATCACCTGGACCAGATGGTATCCACCCTAGGGTACTGAAATGACTCAAATATAAAATTGCTGACTTGCTATTAGTGATCTATAACCTGTCACTAAAATCATTTGTAGTATCTGAAGATTGGATGGTGGCCAATGTAGCACCTATTTTTGTTTAAAAGGGATCCATGGGGTGATCCGGGAAATTACAGACTGATAAGCCTGATATCAGTGCAGGGCAAAATAGTAGAAAAACTGAACACATAGACAAACATGGTTAAATGGGACAGATTCAACATGGATTCCGCCAAGGGAAGTCTTGCCTCACCAGTTTGCTTCATTTCTTTAAATGCATGAATAAACATGTGGATAAAGGTGAGATAGTCGATGTAGTGCACCTAGATTTTCAGAAAGCATTTGACAAAGTTTCTCAGGAGAAACTCCTGAGAAAATTAAAGATTCATGGGATAGGGGGCAATGTTCTGTGGTGGATTAGGAATTGTTTGATGGATAGAAAACAGAAGGCAGGGTTAAATGGCCAATTCTCTCAGTGGAGGAGCGAGAATAGTGGAGTGCTCCAAGGATCTGTACTGGAACCAGTTCTATTTAACATATTTATTAATGATCTGGAAATTGGAATGATGAGTGAGGTGATTAAATTTGCAGATGACATAAAACTATTCAGAGTTATTAGAACACATGCAGACTGTAAAAAATTACAGGAAGACCTTAGGAGTTGGAAGATGACATCCAAATGACAGATGAAATTTAATGTGGAGAAATGCAAAGTGATGTACTGTTGGGAAGAATAATCCAAATCACAGTTACTTGATGCTAGGTTCACCTTAGAAGTCAGCACCCAAGAAAAAGATGTAAGTGTCATTGTAGACAATACGCAGAAATCTTCTACCCAGTGTGAGGCGAAGGCCAATAATGCAAACAGGATGCTAGGAATTATTAGGAAAGGGTTAGAAAATAAGGTCAAGAATATTATAATGCCTCTCAGTCCATGATGTGACCATACCTTGAGTATCCTCCCAGATTCTATTTAGCACGACTTGAGTTGTGCGCGCAAATCCGGTTGTATTCTGGATTTGCGTGTGCAATTTTATTAGCTTAATAAGCCAACCAGTGCCAATAATTGAACTTAACAAGCAATTATTGATGCTAATTGGCATTAATTAGAAATTACATGCACAAATATTTAATGGGGAAACAGCAAATTATTGTTCCATCCACTATATACAATATGATATGTAGCAGGTAGCTTGTCAATATTTGTAGCAAGCTTTCTCTAAAGCTAAGCTCTTGCATTTCTTGATGTCTATTGTCCAATGTTTACTTTCATAACTACACACATTTTTTAGAAAGTTGTGCAACCCACAGCATCTTCCCTATCTCTTTCTAGAGTACCCCTAGATTCCTTGGATGGGTTCCTGGACTGATGTGGTAGGATTAAAGGAAAGATAGTTATCAAGTAAGGCCAGACCAATGGAAATATACAAAATCCCTCTTCATCTGAGGCAGGAGGAATTGACCATGGTTGCCAGGACTCCACCTTAAAAAGTGGCTTTCTTTCTGGCCCCAAGATCTTGTATAACGTGCCACAAAAAGGAATGGAGAGATATCCATGTCACTGCTTTACAGATATGTTCTGCTGAACTGACCTATGCTCCATCTATTAAGTTGCCTTGATGCTGTTCTAGTGTACTAAAACAAGTCATTTTGAGCTTTGTATTCACGCAAGCCATATGCCATTGTGATTGCATCTCTTATCCACCTAGACAAAAATGGCTTTCAAAGTCATGTCTGAGTGGATCCTCCTAATGTCTAGGAGATGTAGCACCCTTCTATTCTGCTCATCCTCATGCCTTGGAGACTAGGCATTATGAATGACTGGTAAAGATGAAAAGGTGAAACATCCATTATTGACATTTATATCCCCACATTATCCCAAACATATTTGAGTTCAATGTAGCTTATAATAAATAAAATGACAAGCAAAGTAACCACAAATGTGAAAAAAGACACAGATAAGAACTAAATAATAGTCCATGTTATCATACGCAAAGTCATCACATCCTTAAACATTATTAGATATGACTCTGTACAGGCAAGGGTCTGGAGCTCAGAGACACTCCTAGTCTGTGTAATAGCTATCGCTACCAGAAAGATGGGGTTTCTTGAGACATTTCCTAGGGTGCTACCTTAAAAGAGTAGAAATGATGCTCTCCTAGTGAACACCAAATTCAAGTCCCAAGGTGGCAAGTACTTGCCTCAGAGGGAATCCCTGCAGGATATGTATCACCTGCTTGTGTGTTAGCAAGAAACCCCAGCTGTGTTCTCCTTATAACATAATTTGACCATGTAGTATTCTCTAATGAGGTTATATACGAGTATCTGAACCCCTCATAGGGCATCAACAATTCTACAAATTCTGATATATGCTAATGAGGTAAACCTTCTAGCTCCTACTTCAGGGCTTATCACATCTCCTCTGGGTATTGTTCTGGCTGTCGAAGTGAAGAGATGGAAGTTTAGTATCCAATTAACAGCTTTTATGGAATCTTCAGAGCCCCACTGCACCTGGTTATTGGGGAAGCTACTTTGTTGGTGATGTTGGAGTTTGAACAAGATCTGAACATGATTTTGTGTCTTTACTTTCATAACAACCAAACTTATTCATAGGACATAAAAGTTGGATTTTTTTTTCCAAATTTGGAAAGGTCCATGCAGGAACAGCATAAACTTTTCTTGCTATGGGTGAAGAAACACACTATTTGGATGCTTCCTTTATTCCTAGATATCCCTGTAGATACCTAGTTAAATATTTGGGAAACAATTATGCTCTAGAACAACTGAGAATTTTTGTTGAAGGCTTGTCAATTCAATTTCTACTGTCTGGCCTTCAACCAGACATGACTTACAAAATTCACCTGAACATTTTGTGGTGCTCAAAATATGTCCACATCATAATATGGCTCATCTTTTTTGCTATGCAGGGGATCCTGGTCCTTGTTTGTTGATGAATGCTATGGCTGTCACATTATATAAGCAGATTCATACCACATTGTATTTGAGGAGGCTTTAAAACCTTGGATTCTTGGCTTGACCATCTGTCCGGGTCACCTACCCTAGACAGTATACCCCATCCCCATTCATGTTTCACTGCATCAGTGGTGAGAATGTTCCAGGAGATAGGGTCAAGCAGACTCCTTTCTCCAGACTCATTCTGTGGAAACACCACTGTAGGCACCACCTGGTAGCTCCTAATAGATGAATTCTCTTGTTGTAGTCCACATCCTTCACAGATCAATTGTTCAGAGGGGTCACCTGTAATAGGCACATAGGGCACTGCACAAGACATTACCTACAGTATTGCTGTCATGGATCCCAACACCTGCATGTAATCCCAGGAGGATGGAGCAGAAATATCCATCTGTGCCTGGAGTATGTCTATCTGTGCATTTGATAGAAATACCTTGGTCTGTTGAGTATTGAATATTATAAACTGATATTCCAGGAACTGAGTTGTAGTTAACTTGCTTTTGGGCCAGTTGCAATTCACAATAACCCCCAAAAGGTTCACTCAAATATATTCTCAATGCAAGAGTCCAAATTAAATATATAAATTTTCAAATAATATATTAATTTTCAAACAATATATTAATACAAGAGGAAAAAAGCCTCAGGACCCCATTAGAGATATAGTTAAATCTCAGAACTGGAAAAGATAGGGAAAATGGTAAAACTAGAGGACATAAATTAAGGTTGTGGGGTGGTAGACTTTGGAGAGGGTTGTTGATGCCTGGAATGCCCTCCCGAGGCAGATGGTGGTGAAAAAAAAACAGTGGCGGAATTCAAAAAGGCATGGGATGAACAAAGAGGAAATGTAATTAGAAAAATGAATGGTATGTCAAGTGGTGCTTAGATGGCAACTCTGGCTGTAAAAAACTAAGGCTGGTGCTGGACTGGCTTCTACGGTCTATGTCCCACATATAGCAATCCAGTTTAGGATAGGCTTGAGAGGGCTTTGATGGAGACTAGTAATTTTGAATGTGAGGACAGTATTGGGCAGACTTTTATGGTCTATGTCCCGCAAATGACATAACAGGTTCGGACAGGCTGGAGTGGGCTTTGACGTCAATTCCAGTAGTTGGAACATAAGGATGGAGTCGGCTGGACCTCTACGGTCTATGTCTGTTAAGGGATGACTTGACTTCTACCTGCAGACAAAAATAATTGTCTTAAGTATTGACAGCTGTCCCTCCCAGGCCATAGCATGCCAAACGTCTTCATTTTATTTTCTGTGCCATTCACATTGTTGATAATAAATAGAAATAAAACAAAAAAGAAAATTGATATATTTGTATTGGACTAATTTAATACATTTTAAACAAACTTTTGAAGGCAGAGCTGCCTTCTTCAGGTCAGACATGAGCAAACGTCAACAAAATCAAAATATATATAGTAAAACATGAAAACATTCCAAATAAAGTTTAAAGGGAAAGAAAGGGATGAAGGAAAGAGTGACAAGGAGAAACAGGGAGAAATTGATAGGTAACCAGAAAGTGAGAAGGCTGTATAATTGTATGGTTTGTAATGTGATAAGAAACCCTTGTTAAGTCCTGTCTGGTGCAAGTCAAAATATTTAATCATTCTAACTTCAAAGATCTTAAGTTCCTGGATTGTTTCAAAGTTACATATTAGTATTCTGACCATAAGGTCATTTGTGCAGTGTCCAGGTTCTGAGAAATGTTCACTCACAGATATGTCACCCTTAATTGCTTTGTAGTGTTTGATGTGGTGCCTGTGTGAGTTGATTCTTGTCTTTAGCATTTGCACCATTTCTCTCATATAGCATCCTTCTTCACATTTTTTTTTATTGAATAATATATATGCTTGAGGAAGAATATGAGTAGGATCCCTTTATGCTGAATGTTTTTCCCTATGCGAATAACTGTGAGGTCCTGTGCTGGCACAATTTGCAGTTTGCTATACAGCAAGGATTAGTGCATAACTGCATCTGACAAATTACTAAAAGGTTATACACTGGCAATATGCACTGAAAACTATCACAAAATTAATCAAATCCATCCTAACTCAGAACTACTTTTGCTTCAACAATGACATCTAGTGTATCTACAAATCATGGGCACTGCTATAGACACCAGGATGGCACTGCAATATATCTACCTCTTTGTGACAGAACTTGAACAGACATTTTTGAATACATATCGGGGGGAGTAGTTATCAAGGTGCACTAAATGTCAGGCTTTTATTGCACCTTGGATACCAAGGGAGTCAGCAACTGCTGGTAGTTCAAAACAACAGGTTACTAACTCCTTGTGGTATGTGAATAACACTGCTTGAGCTCAAACTTTTAAGTAGTGTTATGCTATTGTCCTGGGAGAACTAGGCTGCAAAGCTACAGCTCGATGCTTCTGAAAATTTCTAAAAGGGCTAGCCAAAGAGTCTATGAGCCCTTCTGATACTGTCCAATCCAGAAGCCCCCTTCCAAAGATAGACCCCAGACCTGGGACCCTTATACAGAAACGCTGCCTCTAGTGGTAGTACCATGAGGCTACCACTAGGGGTTGCTGGCACCATTTGAATCCCAGCATTGGCAGAGGCAGGAGTGACTGGGGATCACTCCTACCCATCCTCACTAAAGACTAGGGATATTAATGATAGACCAAGGTGGTCTCTGGGAAGGTGCGGAGGCCTTGACTGACTGGAGATGCTTACTACATGAGAACATCCCTTGAAGTGAGGGAGGCTTCCATGTTGGGGGAGCTATCTTTGCAAAGAAGAGCTTCTGAGTCATGGGACGGGGGCCTCAGGGGGCATCAGATATAGCTTAGAAGCACTGGACTATGGCTTTGTGGTCCAATACTCCCGGAATGGTAAGACAACCACAGATTTTTGATGGGGTTATTTTTCTAGCTATAGCACAGCTTGTGGTGTTCACTGTAAACCAGATTACAGAAATTATATAGTAATGAGATATTTTGCATGCTTTGTATCTCATTACTATATACCCCACAGTAGCCTAAATAGCCCTTCATTGGTGCACTGAAGCTGGTGTTAAAGCTCTTTAACATGCATTAAGGGGCAAATAATATGCACATTATTGCGGTAATGCAACTTGATAGTAATCCCTGCCCCTCCCAACCCTTTAGATATTACTGTTAAATTGATGACTTTTTTTATAAGTTGGACTGCAGGAGGAGAGACTGTGAATTTTTTTTTTGCAATTCCTTCAATCAGATTCAATACTGACTACTCTACAGAAAAAAAAAAACATTAACTTTCTTGACACCACAGTTTCAATCAGCAATGGCTATATACAAACATCTATATACAAGAAACCAACTGATAGATGCAAGCACCTCCACAACTTCAGCCACCCATACATACATTAAAAAAAAAATCCATTATACACAGCCAAGCCACACAATAACATTGTGTATGCTCTAACCCAGGATACAGAGATAAACACCTCAAAATGTGCCATTATATGGAAGGCTGACCCTTAGCTGTAGTACCTAGAGAATACTGGCAGGGGTCAGTGAGTGCCATTTTGCACCTGGAGCCAGACAGGTTGGGAGAGCAGGGAGACCCTTCCTGCCCTGTCTCACTAGACCAGTCAAACAAGGTGCAAAGAACAGTCTTGAAATCTGAGGTAATTTATTCAAACTTTCTAGACAGAGGGAAGTGCAGATCTCACCACTACTAAAATATGTGGCAGCAGGGCAGTGGTGCTCCTAGGTTGGTGCCATTCAGGACAGATCGCAGCTGCACACCTCCCCGGCAAATCGCAACCCTGGTGAATCACCTACAATGAATCACACCCCCTCCCCCTGGCTTATCACCTTCACCCCCCAAGCGCATCACTCTTACCTCCTGGGGGTGTAGGGAGCAGTCATGTAGCTGACAGCTCCACCAGTTCTCTGCCCCGGAACAGGAAGTAACATTTGAGAGAGCAGGAAGCTGGCGAAGCCCTGCACCTCCTTGCAGTGTACACCCGGGGTGGACTGCCCCTGCTGCTCCACCCTTGGTACGCAGCTGCAGCAGAATCAAGGGCCCACTGCACAGGCTTCACAGAAAGAGCCAGACAGGGTACAGAAGTAAACAAAAACTCATTATTACTCCAACTTAGTTATACTGAATCCTTTTGCGTCACAGATGTGGTATTTTGGAAAATAAAAACTCTTACAAATCAGTGGGAAGTCTTACACAGTATGCAGTGGTGTAGCCACGGGGGGGGGGGGGGGGGCATTGGGGGCCTGGGCCCTCCCCAATTTGGGTTTGGGGCCCCCAAGGTCTGCAGGTTTGGCTGGTGGGAGTCCCCAAACCCCACCAGCATAAGCTTTCCTGCGGCGATATTTGCTGCTGCAGTGCCTGCCCTGCTTTCCCCCTCCCTTGTGCACATGCTCATTTTCAATTTCAATTTATTATACAAATGCAATGCAAATAGGACAATGAAGAGGGAGAAAGATTGAAATAAAAAATCACGCTTGATGCAATATGAATTGTCTAAGTGTTAAAGAAGAGATTTGCTGAGGAGGAAGGCTAGGGAGGTGGGGAGGTAGGGTGAGCAATAGATGGAGTGAAAGACTGATGGATTATCCGATCTCTATCAGGAATTTTGTAATGAGGTGTGCCTTTAGTCTTTTCCGGAAGGATAGATAATCTGAGAAACATCTTATGTCAGTTGGTAGAGCATTCCAGTATTTAGTTGCCACAAAGGGGAACCTTATGCTGAGAATGGATTTGTAAGTCACTCCTCTATAGTTGGGAAGTGCAGAAGCACTTAGTTCCTAACGCCTTTCAGTGCATTTTAAGCGGACGGTCAATATGATTGTACATTAGTCTGATGCCAATCCATATATAATAAAAAATATGAGTGTAGTAAGTTTAAAGTATATTCTGGCTTTTATTGGTTGCCACCGTAGAGCATGTAGTTGAAGAGTGGCTCTTTGGTATTTTTTTGGCTCTGTATATTAGTCTTGCAGCAGTGTTTTTAGCTAATGAGTTTTTTCAGGCTTGATTCCTTGCATCCTGCATACAGTCCATTGCAGTAGTCTAGAGATGTGTGTGTGGAAGTGGAGGCTTGAGTTGGGAGTGGGAGGATGTGGTTTGGGCAATATAGGGTTATTTATACAAGGAGGTTTGTGAATCGAGAAACTGTCAGTTATTTTCCTTGTCTATGTGTTGGGTAATAAGTGTGGGTTGTGTGGGTGTGCTGGGAGCAGATGTATGTCTAGGTGATTTATATATGTACGTTCAGGAGCATACTGATGGCTGGATATGTTTGGAGTGCGAATCTATGGGATATATCCTGAAGATTGTGGGTTGTATGTGTTTGTGTGGTGAGGACGGAATATGGAGGTTCATGTGTGGGTTTAGACAGAGTAACTATGGGTTTATTTGCGGGAGGACTGTAGACGTATGGGGACAGGTGGTATTGCACAGTACTAGCTTTGTTACTCCTTTTTGGGGTACTTTTGCAAATTAAGGGGTACTTACATCATAAAACATTGAAAAATACTGGACTATACACCTGCAAACATGGTCACTTAAATGAATTGCTTTAGTATAGGTTTGTATTTTGGCTTATATACTACCTTTCTAGTCTAGAAAAAGTGGTTTACTGTAATTCACATAATACTACATAAGTTCATAAGTATTGCCATACTTGGTCAAACCAAAGGTTCATCAAGGCCAGCATCCTGTTTCCAACAATGGCCAATCCAGGTTACAAGTACCAGGCAAGATCCCCAAATAGTACAATGCATTTTATGCTGCTTATCTTAGAAACAAGCAGTGGATTTTCTCCAACTCCATTTTAAAAATGGCTTATGGACTTTTCTTTAAGGAAGCTATCGAAACCTTTTTTAAACCCCACTAAACGAACTGCTGTTACTACATTTTCTGGTAAAAAATTTCAGAATTTAATTACACGTTGAGTGAATAAATATTTTCTCTGATTCATTTTAAATTTACTACTTTGTAGCTTCTTTGCGTGCCCCCTAGTCCTAGTATTTTTGGAAAGAGTAAACAGGGCATTCACATCTAGCTGTTCCACTCCACTCACTATTTTACAGACGTCTATCATATCTCTCCTCAGCCATATTTTCTCCAAGCTGAAGAGCACTATCAACTTTAGACTTTCCTCATAGGGAAGTCTTCCCATCCCCTTTATCATTTTTGTCGCTCTTCTCTGTACCTGTTCTAATTCCATGATATGTGGTGACCAGAATTGCACACTATATTCGAGGTGCAGTCGCACCATGGATTGATACAAAGGTACTATAACATCCTCATTTTTGTTTTCCATTTCTTTCCTATTTATACCTAACATCCTATTTGTTTTCTTAGCCGCTGCCACACACTGAGCAGAAGGTTTCAATGTATCTTCAACAATGATGCCTAGATCTCTTTCCTGGTCTGTGACTCCTAATGTGGAACCTTGCATAACGTAGATATAATTTGGGTTCCTCTTGCCCACATGCATCACTTTGCACTTGCTCACATTAAACATCATCTGCCATTTGGATGCCCACTTTCTCAGTCTTGTAAGGTTCTCTTGTAATTTTTCACAGTCCTCTTGCGATTTAACACAGTGGTGTAGCTACGTGGGGCCAGGGGGGCCTGGGACCCCATAGATTTGGCCCTGGACCCCCCTGCCAATGACCCTCTCGACCCCCCTCCCGCCGTCGCCGTCGCCTGCCTTTGCTGGCGGGGGACCCCAACCCCCGCCAACTGAGGTCCTCTTCTTCTCACAAAAGGCTTCCTTCTGTTTCTGATGTCCTGCATGTACAACATGCAGGACGTCAGACTCACAAAACAAAGCCTTGCAGATCAGCTGATCTGCAAGGCTTTGTTCTGTGAGTCTGACGTCCTGCATGTACAACGTGCAGGACGTCAGAAACAGAAGGAAGCCTTTTGTGAGAAGAAGAGGACCTCGGCTGGTGGGGGTTGGGGGTCCCCCGCCAGCAAAGGTAGGCGATAGCGGGTTGGCAGCAGGAGGGGGGTCAAGAGAGTCGTCGGCAGGGGGGTCCACGGCCAAATCTACGCTTTTGTGCCCACATTCTAGTGTCTAACTTCTTTAGCCACTGCCTCCAAATTTCCCCATTCATCCATGAATTTGTGTTAGCATCGTATGACACAGGAAGTCACTTAACATTCTTGAAGCAACGGGGCTGTTTGCTGTTTCTAATGACGAGTGGTTCCAACTTCTCACTCCCATCCATATTGCAGCAAAGGAGGATTTTCAGTTGGTCCTTCAACGTTTTACCTCCTGTAGTTTTGGCTTGTTTGAATGCAAGTGTTCCATCAGGAATCGCTCACCAGTAGAGACAGTTTTTATCAGCATTGAAAATGTCACGAGGTGCAAACTCATTCAAGATGGTAGGAAGAACTGAAACAACCCAATTTTCAGCACCAAAGTCATCAGCGTCTTATTTCTTGAATTTTATGTTGTTCCTCTCCTTCCATCTTTCCAACCATCCAACAGTGGCTTTGAATTCAGTTAGTCCAAGACTTTCAGCTAGCTGATTAGCTTTCTCCATAAGCAGTGGACCACTGACAGGAAACTATCTTCTCCTGACTTGAGAAAACCACTGAAGAAGAGCATCTCTACATCCTCAGCTTTTCCCACCCGTTTTCGTTTCCGGTGTGGATTTGTATTGTTTTGCCAGTCTTACAGAAGCTGGTCTTTCTGCTTCAAGGTACGTGAAATTTAACTGGGATTGACACCATATTCTTTAGCAGTAGATGCTTGATTTTGTTTGTTTTCTAATTTTTTAAGAACTTCTATTTGTTTAGCCAGTGTTAAAGTCTTACAGTTGCGCGACGACGACTCCAGTGTACACTAACAACATTTTTTCGCTTATTCTGCCTGTGGCAGTTAAAGGGGAGGTAAATTTGAAATCTTGTTGGTTGTCATGCGCCAATGAGCTTGCATATTCCATGTGCGCACTTATGCAGAGTCTTTCCTGCATAGGAGCGGTCTTAAACCATGCATATAAGTGAATCTTGCACTTATCAGTGCTGCACTAAACCAAAGTTTATCCCCATAGAAATTAATGGCGCCAAAAACGGGACCAAAGTACAACATGTAGTTAAACAGAGCATGCGCTTATCTGACGTGCACTTAAATGGAGTTCACTGTATATCTAATTTTTCATTTAGTGCAATATATTCTGACTCTCCTATTTTATTTCTTATGCTTCTGGCATTCACATATAGACATTTCAAACCATGTTTGTTGTTCCTATTTATCTTTCTCAGCAGTTGACAGTGTTAATTTGCAATTTTTTTCCAATTTTTATTTAAGGACACCTGGTCTACTATGGTCTGTATTGCAACCTATTGCTATCCTCCCTCTTTTGATGATATCTTTGAAAGATACCTTGTTCCGAACCATGCATTTTTGAATGACTGTCGGCCTTCCCCCAGGTTCAAAGCTGCATTATCTCCCCAACTATAAGTACATAAGTAATGCCACACTGGAAAAAAGACCAAGGGTCCATCGAGCCCAGCATCCTGTCCACGACAGCGGCCAATCCAGACCAAGGGCACCTGGCAAGCTTCCCAAACGTACAAACATTCTATACGTGTTATTCCTGTAATTGTGAATTTTTCCCAAGTCCATTTAGTAGTGGGTTATGGACTTGTCCTTTAGAAAACCATCTAACCCCTTTTTAAACTTTGCCAAGCTAACCGCCTTCACCACGTTCTCCGGCGACGAATTCCAGAGTTTAATTACGTGTTGGGTGAAGAAATATTTTCTCCGATTTATTTTAAATTTACTACACTGTAGTTTCATTGCATGTCCCCTAGTCCTAGTATTTTTGGAAAGCGTGAACAGACGCTTCACATCCACGTGTTCCACTCCACTCATTATTTTATATACCTCTATCATGTCTCCCCTCAGCTGCCTCTTATCCAAGCTGAAAAGCCCTATCCTCCTTAGTCTTTCTTCATAGGAAAGTCGTCCCATCCCCACTATCATTTTAGTCGCCCTTCGCTGCACCTTTTCCAATTCCACTATATCTTTCTTGAGATGCGGCGACCAGAATTGAGCACAATACTCAAGGTGCGGTCGCACCATGGAGCAATATAACGGCATTATAACATCCTCACACCTATTTTCCATACCTTTCCTAATAATACCCAACATTCTATTTGCTTTCTGAGCCGCAGCAGCACACTGAGAAGGTTTCAGTGTATTATCGACGACAACACCCAGATCCCTTTCTTGGTCCGTAACTCCTAACGTGGAACCTTGCATGACGTATCTATAATTTGGGTTCTTTTTTTCCCACATGCATCAACCGCTAGGCAGCAAACCTAAAATACTAGGCACTGCCCCAATATACCACACACAAAAACAGTTCTTACAAAAGGACTGCCACTAGAATAACTGGGAGGCACACCAGAATCTGGTCCCCAGATCCAAAATAGCAAGTACGTAAGCTGGCCAGCTCCAAAATCACACCTACTAGGAACCTACCAGACACTGAACTAAAAGGTGCCTGGCAACAGAGAGAATACCCACACCTGCCAGTTAGCCTGAAGCCCTGGCACAAAACACTACTGATACAGGAATCAATTGGCCATGCTCCTGCTGCTACAAGGCACAGCCAGAAAAAAAACTGGCAGCTGCTTGAATTGCTTGCAGCTGTTAAGGAACATGGCAGCAGGACCCTCATGACCACCAAACACTCCCACCCTCACAATCAGTATGCATACCAAAATAGAGCACAGCTGCATCAATACAAGGAAAACTCCTGCCCACAGTGAGGCTGCAACAACTTGCGATGTCCTCTCAAATAGCACTAGCTCTGCTAGAATGCCCCTCCACCAAGCTATACTCACTGCTAGCCACCAAAACTCCCCCAAACACACACCAGGAACAGCAGTAAAGTGCTGAACAGGTAAATCAGCTCAACAAAATTTTAAACGTTTTCTCCACAGCGCCCTACCAACTAACCAGAACCTCCCAGCTCCCTCCCAACGCCCAAATACCTCAAAGCCTTCCAAAATTCTGACCCTATTCCCTCATATGAACTCCACCAGCCTCTATTCCAGACCTCCAACTATATTCCCTCCTTTCCTCCAATCCCAAGCTGCACCTCCTGTTACTAACCTATCCCACCAGAACTTATTCCATTATATCATTCTCTACCTCCCCCTTCTCTATTCCTCCTCCCTCATAACTAATCTATGTCTACCCATCATATGGGAGGTAAGCAGGCTCAGTTAATGTTATAGCCCCCCCCCCCCCCAAAGTAAAACTGGGAGGTTCCCTTAGAAATTAGTATAAACAGTACTTAACCAATTTTCCAATAACCAAAGTGGAGAGGTGTTGTAGCCGTGTTAGTCCACTCTTAAAGGTTATCAATAGAAATCAAACAAAATAAAACATGGAAAAGAAAATAAGATGATACCTTTTTTATTGGACGTAACCTCCGCTCTCAAGACAAATCCCTCCTTTCAGTACCCTTCTCCACCACCGCCAACTCCAGGCTCCGCCCTTTCTGCCTCGCCTCACCCCACGCGTGGAACAAACTCCCCGAGCCCATACGTCAGGCCCCCTCCCTCCCCATCTTCAAATCTCTGCTTAAAGCCCACCTCTTCAATGTCGCCTTCGGCACCTAACCTCTACACCTCTACCCAGGAAATCTAGACTGCCCAACTTGACATTTCGTTCTTTAGATTGTAAGCTCATTTGAGCAGGGACCGTCCTTCTTTGTTTATTTTGTACAGCGCTGCGTAACCCTAGTAGCGCTCTAGAAATGTTAAGTAGTAGTAGTAATACATTTCTTGATTAGCTTTCGAAGGTTGCCCTTCTTCGTCAGACCGGAAATAAGCAAATGTGGTAGCAGATAGTATATATAAGTGAAGCATCCAAGCATTACTTTGACAGTATGACAGGGTGGGTATGAGGATGGGTAGGAAGTATGCATGGGGACATCAAAGCATTTCATTGATAGTCTAACAGGATGGGTGTGGGTAGGTGAGAGGAGGGTGATAAACAGAGAAATACAACTTTATTTTCTTTTCCATGTTTTATTTTGTTTGATTTCTATTGATAACCAATAATCAAACCAACCCCCTCTTTCACTTAAGTTCTGTAAATTTTCATTTTTAAAGCAGGACATGATTTCACATGCAAATAAGCAGTCAGCAATATTTTTGATGAATGAAAGACTCACAAATATAATCAATAATGCTCGGGTGCTTTGTTGGATAGTAACCTTACATCAATTAAATCCACAATGATCAGGTAGGCCAACTCATCTCCAGCTCTTCCCCTGTAATGTTACTAGCTATTGCCATTTGATACACATCTTCTGATATATAGGGGCATTCAATCACAGCAGAGTAACACAGTACATGATGACAGATAAAGGCCTGCACAGTCCAACCAATCTGCCCAACAAGATGGTCAGAACTGTATCGCCACTCTTTGCGGGTATAGTCATTCATGATTAAACACTGGTTGGCAATTTACCAGCATGCAGTCACATACAGGCAGTTAAATATGATGTAAACTTCAAACAACATGTCAAAACCAAAAGTATTGCTAATATTATTTAATTTGCTAATATCAAAATTAAAATGTCTTCCCTTTCCCCTTGAGATACACAGCATCCAAACTTATAGCATATAATAATAAATTGATATACAATTTGCAGACTTGATCTTCATCGGTCTGTTACCATTTATGGGACACAGATGGTAGAAGTCTGTCTAGCACTGGGTCTAGTTCTGAGCTACTGGAGTTGCTGAATCTGCATCTGTCTTTTGACATTTGCGGGATATGAAATAATTGCCAGTCATTATCAAATGAAAACAATCAGAAAAAACATGAAAATTCACCAATAATAGTGTTCAATCTTTCGAGAGAGAATACACTTTTGCAAAGAGAGCAGAACTATCATATATGTGTGAACCATAGTGAGTATTTTAAAGGGATGAAGTAGGACAGGGGTTCTCAACCCAGTCCTCAAGACACACCTAGCCAGTCAGGTTTTAAGGATACCCAAAATGAATATGCATGAGATACACTTATGTATAATATTAGAAATGTGTTTGTTGAATTTGATGTATCTGTCAAGAATGACTCCTAGAATATGAAGAGTCTTTCAGAAGATAGGTGTAGCCAAAATAGTAGGGGAAGGGAAGGTTGGAGGAGTCTCTCTCCATGAGAAAATTATAGCCTCAGTTTTAGACAGGTTACGTTTCAGTGAACCAACCTGTAACCGTATTCAGCTTTTCACGCTTTATAGACCAATTTGAATTAAATCATACAGATTTTATCAACTAGTTTCCATTGTGTAAAACCATTTTCCCAATAGTTTTAAACTTGAAGTTTCTGCCACAGCCTATAGCATGAACAGTCTCTAGAAGGCACAGTAGGGCCTAGTTCATTCTTCAATTAAACAAAAGCAATTTTTTAAACTAGTTTCCATAGTACACAACCCTATTCCTCATAGTTTTAAACTGAAATTTTCTGAGAGAGGTAGAAACTTAACAGCACAGAGCATTTGCAGCAGAGCGGGGCTCAAGCTTTCTGTCTTAAAAGAAAAAAAATATTTTCTCTTTGCCAGAAGAGGTAGCAATGCTACTGACCTGAATTAGGTGCTAAGGTACTGAGAGGAAGGTGGAATAGCTGCAAAGGTCACTAGGACAATCTGAGTACTGTGTTGCCTTTCAAAGGTTTGTTTGAAGCAGTCCCCTTAGATTCAAAACTATATAGAGAGGAAAGGTCCCAGGTAACCTTCTTTCTGAGATGTTCTGAGAGAAGAGGCACAGAAGTGCCTAGTTCAGTCTGCATTCCGTATATTTACAAAGGTAGAAAGAAGAGCAAATGACAGCCAGCATGGTTAAAAGATAAAGTGAAAGAGGCTATTCATCCTTCAAAGAATGAAAAAAGGACCTGAATGAAGAAAATAAGCAACATAAGCACTGACAAGTTAGATGCAAAGCATTGATAAAGAAGGCTAAAAGAGAATATGAAGAGAAACATGCCAAAACAGGCAAAAACTCACAGTAATAACGTCTTCAGGTACAATAGAAGCAGAAAAACTGTTAGATCATGAAAGAACAAAAGGGGTGCTCCGGGAGGACACGGCCATAGCAGAGAGACTGAATGAGTTCTTTGCTTTTTATCACAAACCTAGAACATCAAGCAGGAACCAGACACACGCTTAATTCCACTCTCTAGTGTACTTACAGTTTGGGCGCATCTACATCTGGGTGAGCCTATGTCTAGGTGTGTCTACAGATTACCATGCTTACATCTGGATGCACCTACACTTTGGGTGCTCCTACACTCTGGGTGCGCCTACTCTGACATCAGATGCCTTCACTTTATAACCAGGAACTTCTCAGCACATCTTTGCCTCAGCTACCTTCTTGGTGTCTGGTGCATTTTTCCCTATCACTCTTCATCCTTGCTGACCACTGCCTGGACCTGACCTCTGTCGGATTGCTGCCTGACCTGACTACTGCCTGGACCTGATCTCTGCTGGATTGCCGCCTGCCCTGATCACCGTCTGGACCTGACCTCTGCTAACCTGACTATTGCCTGGACCTGATTTCTTCTTAACTTTGTCCTCGCCTCCTCCATCTGTCAGAACCTGAGTCCTTCTCGCTCACCTGACTCCTTAAGTCTTGTTGGCCACCCAAACCCATGGGCTTAACCGCTGGGGAACGGTGGTCGCTGTAGGTGAAGCATTGGGTTTCTGACCACTGGTCTCTGGATCAGCACAAGGGCTCACTTACTATTCCTGACACCTGTGACACTTTTGTCATTACAGAAGACGCAAGAAATCTACCTGTAGCAGAAATGCTTTTCAACGGCGATGATGTGGAGAAGCTGAAAGAAATTTTGGTGAACCAAGAAATGTACTGTGCCAACTCAACACATTTGTAGTTGATCACTTGGACTGGATGGCCTAGGTACCTAGGGTACTGAAAGAACTCAAACATGAGATTTCTCATCTACTGTTAGAGATCTATAACCTGTCATTAAAATCATCCATAGTACCAGAAGATTGGAGGGTGGCCAATGTAACACCTATTTTTAAAAAAGATTTCCAGGGGTGATCTGGGAAATTATAGACCAGTAAGCCTGACATCAGTGTTTGTCAAAATAGTGGAAATTATTATAATGAATAAAATTATGGAACATATAGACAAATATGGTTTCATGGGATCGAGTCAGCATTGATTCAACCAAGGGACTTCTTGCCTAACTAATTTGCTTAATTTATTTGAAGGCGCGATTAAACATGTGAATAAAGATCAGCCAGTGGATGTAGTATATCTAGATTTTCAGAAAGCTCCTCATGAGAGACTCCTGAGAAAATTAAAAAAGTTATGGGATAAGAGGCAATGTCCTTCTGTGGATTAGGAATTAGTTATTACAGAAAACAAAGGGTAAGGTTCAATAGCCATTGTTCTCAATGGAGAAGGTCGAATAGTGGAATGTCACAGAGATCTGTACTGGGACTGGTGTTATTTGACATATTTATAAATCATCTGGAAACTGGAAATGACAAGTGAAGTGATTAAATTTGCAAATGACACAAAAATATTCAAAGTTGTTAAAACAGATGTGGATTGTGAAAAATTGCGGGAAGACCTTAGGAAACTTGAAGACTGGGCATCCAAATGGCAGATGAAATTTAATGTGGACAAATGTAAGCTAATGCACTTTGGGAAGAATAATCCAAATCATGCTAGGGTCCAACTTGGGAGTCAGCACCCAAGAAAAAGATATAGGTGTCTTTGTACACAATACACTGAAATCTTCTCCATAATGTGCGGTGGTGGCCAAAAAAGCAAACAGGGTGCTAGGAATTATTAGGAAAGGAATGTTAAATAAGACCAATAATACTATAATTCCTCTCTATCTCTCCATGGTGTGACATCACCTTGAGTACTCCATTTAATTCTGGTCACTATCAGGCTTATTTTCGAAAGGGATCGCCGACGATCTTCCGACACAAATCGGGAGATCTCTGGCCATCTCTCAATCTCGGTCAAATCGGTATTATCGAAAGCCAATTTTGGCCGGTCCCAATTGCATTTTCGTTGTGGCGCTGGCCAACCTTCAAGGGGGCATGTTGGTAGGGTAGCGAAGGCGGGAAGGGGTTGGGGTTTCGAGATGGCCGGCTTCACCTTATTATGAAAAAAAAAGGCAGGCTCAAACGAGCATTTCGCCGGCCGGACTTGGTCCATATATTTAAGGGACCAAGTCTCAAAAAAGAGCCTCAACTGACCAGATGACCACCGGAGGGGAGCGGGGATCACCTCCCCTTATTCACCCAGTGGTCACCAACCCCCTCCCCCCTCCACACAAAAAAAATTAAAACATTTTTTGCCAGCCTGTATGCCAGGCTCAAATGCCATACTCAGCTCCCTGACAGCAGTATGCAGGTCCCTGGAGCAGTGGGTGCACTGCACTTCAGGCAGGTAGAACCAGGCCCATCCCCCTCTACCTGTTATACTTGTGGTGGGTAATGTTGAGCCCTCCAAACCCCCCCCAAAACCCACTGTACCCCCATGTAGGTGCCCCCTTCACCCCTTAGGGCTATGGTAGTGGTATAGGCAGGGAAATAATTTGTTGTAGGCAGGGGGGTTTGGGGGGATTTGGGGGGCTCAGCACACAAGGGAAGGGTGCTAAGCACCTGGAAGATTTATTAAGTGCCCCCTAGGGTGCCCGGTTGGTGTCCTGGATGTCAGGGGGCCAGTGCACTACAAATGCTGGCTCCTCCCACAGCCAAATCCCTTGCATTTTTGCCGGGTTTGAGATGGCCGGGTCTGGTTTCCATTATGGCTGAAAACAAAGCCGGCCATCTCATCTAAACCCGGCGATCCGCCGGTGATCCTATTCTAAAACCGGAGAGCGATTTGGCCAGCACTAAGCCTATTTCGAAAATACGCTTGGCTCCACCCGCTTACAGCACCAGGCCCGAAGATGGTCGGCCATCGATTTCGCCAGCGCCGTTCGATTATGCCCCTCCATTGAACGGACAATGAAGAGTGCTTGATTCTAGTGAAAGCTAAGTGCTTTTTTTCTTTCTTTATGCTGAATTGGTTAATAGGCTTAAAAGTTTAGCCTGTGAGAACAAATTTATCTCTGCTTGTGAAGAATTTTCTTTGGTAATTTTGAGGCTAAAAATTTAGCCCGAAGTCTGCGGAGTTTTTGGCCAATGATAGAACCATTGTGTGAGTTATAATCTGAGTAATACATAACCGCGCACTAAACCGTTGGTATTTTACCAGCGGTTTGTGAAGGCTTTTCTCCGCTACATTAATTAAGTACAAATGATTCTGTGTTGGAGCTTTTTTGTTTGGTATTAGGTTACGTTTTTTGCTCCAATAACACTGCATTTAGTTCTGGTGGTTATCGAAGCCATTGCTTGCCCTGGGATTGGTAGCATGGAATGTTTGGGTTTCTGCCAGGTTCTTGTGACCTGGCTTGGCTACTGTTGGAAACAGGATACTAGGCTAGATGGATTATTGGTCTGACCTAGTATGGCTATTCTTATGTTCTTAGAGTACCAACTGACTTGGTTATCACCCATATCTGACATCACTCCTCAAGTTGTGACACTTCAACAAGCATCACACAATAAGCAACTAATAAAGAGAAAAACATACTGTAGGCTGGGATGGTGAGTATTCTGAACACTTGGGTTAACAAAACAGAGATGTGCATTTGTTTTGAAATGAAATAAAAAAAAAACCAATGCCTACCAGGTTGGTCCATATCATTTCAAAATGTCCTAGCTACTTTCCTTCTGAATTCAACCTTCAACACATGCTCCTTGCTAACCATCTCTGTTCCCAAACTCTCTATTTGCTTTTCATCTCTGCCAATGTTTTACAATTTCATAAGTGGGGACAAGAGAGAGGGGAAAGCTCAGAGTGCCATGTTACCAAGAGTAATTGGAAACAGAACAACAGGCTTTGCATTTAGACACCTGATCTCAAAAGAATGATTACCAAAAGGCTGATTATCCAGCTTATAATCGAAAGAGAAAAACGCCTATATTTCGACCCAAATTGGGAGATGGGCGTTTTTCTCGCAAAGGCGCCCAAATCGGTATAATCGAAAGCCGATTTTGGGCGTTTCCAACTGCACTCCGTCACGGAAATGAATAAAGTTGATGGGGGCGTGTCGGAGGCTTGTCAGAGGCGGGAATAGGGTGTGGTTATCAGCCGAGGAGAGATGGGCGCCTGAAGCTGATACTCGAAAAAAAAAAAGGCGTTTTTACTGCGATTTTGGGTCACTTTTTTTGGACCCTTTTTTTTTCACGAACAAGTCCCAAAAAAGTGCCCAACTACCCAGATGACCACTGGAGGGAATCGGGGATGACGTCCCCGGACTCCCCCAGTGGTCACTAACCCCCTTCCACCAACCCCCCCCAACTTTAAAAACTTTTTTCCCAGCCTGTATGCCAGCCTCAAATGCCGTACCCACCTCCATGACAGCAGAATGTGTTCGATCCTCTCACAGCTTTTCCCTGGGTCAGATGTGGCTCTCGGGTGCACTACAGGGTCACATCAGCATTGCATTATGGTGGGTGTAGGGTATTGGGCTCCGTGATTTCATTAGCTTGTGTTATAGTCTCACAATGTTGGTAGTTGGTAGGCTCTTCTCCCATGGTGCTTTTCCCCCTGCCTACTGGGTCAGAGTGTGCCTTGTTGTGTTTCCTGTTGTAGTCCATGCGGTAGTGGCCATTTTTGTAAGCCAGTTTTAGTTCCCTTTCCTGTGTTAGCCACGTTAGATAACTTAGTTCTTCCCTTGAATGTGGCTGAAAGAGGGCATTGTACAGCATTCTGCCAGCTCTGACCTACTGCTAATCTCAGTACCAGGGAGACTCGTTGCCAGTGGAGCACAACCTCTGATCTGCAGTTAACTGTGAGTAAACGTGGTTATTTCAAGAAAGGACTTTTTCAGAGAGATTAGTCTTCAGGTGTCAACTGGTGTGCCAAGGTTATACAGCAGCAACAAGTCCTAGAGACCTGCGTGTATGCAGGTCCCTGGAGCACTTTTAGTGGGTACCGCAGTGTACTTCAGCCAGGTGGACCCAGGCCCATTCCCCCCTACCTGTAACACTTGCCGTTCTATCTATCGCTTAACACCTCAGTCACTACATATATACCCATAACACCTCAGTTACTACTTATGGCCCCTTTACACATTCTCTTCCTTGCCCTGTCCCTTCCTAATCTTTTTCCCCTCCCCCTACCGCTGTCTACCACTGGAACTCACTGCCCACCCATGTCCTCTCCCATCTTGCTCACTACTGCAATACCCTACTCACCCCCGTCCCTCACCACCTCACCATCTCTCCTGTCCCCCTCCTCCTTCCTAGCTCTCAACCTTCAACACTTCCTTCCTGCCATTAACCCATCCCCATTCCTCCTAAGCGCATCCCGTCTTCGTCGCCTTCGTCGCCCTACCTCCCCCACCCTCCTCCGCACTCTCTTGCTCCTCCTCCTGCTATCCGCAGGAGACATCAATCCCAATCCAGGTCCCCCACACCTGTCTTCGTCCTATCCATGCAAACGTTTCCGGGATGTCTCCAATCTCATATCTATTCCCCTCCTCCCCCCCTCTTCCCTCCCCTTCTCATGTGCACTGTGGAATGCCCACTCGGTCTGCAACAAACTTCCCTTCACCCACGATCTCTTCATCTCTCATTCCCTTCACCTGCTTGCCCTAACTGAAACCTGGCTCTCCCCTGACGACTCTGCCTCAGTTGCGGCTCTATGCCATGGAGGCTCTCTCTTCTCCCATACTCCCCGCCTAGTTGGCCGTGGAGGAGGCGTCGGGTTACTACTCTCGCCCTCCTGTAGCTTCCAACCCCTCCTCCTACCACAGTCTCACTGCTTCTCATCCTTTGAAGTCCACTCCATCCGTCTATTCTACCCGTTGCCACTCAGAGTGGCAGTCATTTACCGCCCCCCTGATAAATCCCTCCCTTCCTTCCTCACCGACTTCGATGCCTGGCTTTCTGTTTTTCTTGAACCCTCATCTCCATCCCTCATTCTCGGAGACTTCAACATACACGTTGATGACCTGTCCAACTCTCACGCTTCTCAGTTCCTCACTCTAACATCATCCTTCAACCTCCAGCTTTGTTCCACCACCCCTACTCACCGCGATGGCCATTGCCTTGACCTCGTCCTCTCCTCTTCCGGCTCACCCTCCAATTTCCACACCTCAGCTCTTCCTGTCTCTGATCATCACCTGATCACCTTCACACTTCTTCACCCTCCCCCTCAGCCCCGCCCAACATTAACCACTACTTCCAGGAATCTCCAGATTATTGACCCTCCCACCTTATCATCTAGTATTTCTAATCTCCTCCCCTCCATCATGTCCTCCGAGTCTGTTGACGAGGCTGTCTCCGCTTACAATGCCACTCTCTCCTCTGCTCTGGACACCCTTGCACCATCCACCTCCCGTCCCACAAGGCGTACTAATCCCCAGCCCTGGCTGACCCCTTGCATCCGTTACCTTCGCTCCTGCGCCCGATCTGCTGAACGCCTCTGGAGGAAATCTCGCACCCATTCAGATTTCCTTCACTACAAATTCATGCTATCCTCCTTCCAGTCCTCACTATTCCTTGCCAAACAGGACTATTACACCCAATTGACTAATTCTCTCAGCTCTAACCCTCGTCGTCTCTTCGCCACCCTTAACTCCCTCCTCAAAGTGCCCTCCGCTCCCACCCCCCCGTCACTCTCTCCTCAATCACTGGCTGACTACTTCCGCGACAAGGTGCAAAAGATCAACCTTGAGTTCACTACCAAGCCACCTCCTCCTCTTCACCCTTCAACCCTCTCCCTCAACCAACCAACCCAGACCTCTTTCTCCTCCTTTCCTGATATCTCCGAGGAGGAAACCGCCCGCCTTCTTTCCTCCTCAAAATGCACCACTTGTTCCTCTGATCCCATCCCCACCAACTTACTTAACACCATCTCTCCTACTATCACCCCCTCCATCTGTCATATCCTCAACCTCTCTCTCTCCACTGCAACTGTCCCCGACACCTTCAAGCATGCTGTAGTCACGCCACTCCTCAAAAAACCATCACTAGACCCTACCTGTCCCTCCAACTACCGCCCCATCTCCCTCCTACCCTTCCTCTCCAAGACACTTGATGCGCGCAGTCCACAGCCGCTGCCTTGATTTTCTCTCCTCTCATGCCATCCTTGATCCGCTTCAATCCGGTTTTCGCCCTCTTCACTCGACAGAAACAGCACTTTCTAAAGTCTGTAATGACCTGTTCCTTGCCAAATCCAGAGGCCACTACTCCATCCTCATCCTCCTGGATCTATCCGCTGCTTTTGACACTGTCAATCATGACTTACTTCTTGCCACACTGTCCTCATTTGGGTTCCAGGGCTCTGTCCTCTCCTGGTTCTCCTCCTATCTCTCCCACCGCACCTTCAAAGTTCACTCTCATGGATCTTCCTCCACCCCCATCCCCTTATCTGTTGGTGTTCCCCAGGGATCGGTCCTTGGACCCCTTCTCTTCTCAATCTACACCTCTTCCCTGGGCTCCCTGATCTCATCTCATGGTTTCCAGTATCATCTCTATGCTGATGACACCCAACTGTATCTCTCCACACCAGACATCACCGCGGAGACCCAGGCAAAGGTATCGGCCTGCTTATCCGACATTGCTGCCTGGATGTCCAACCGCCACCTGAAACTGAACATGTCCAAGACCGAGCTTATCGTCTTTCCACCAAAACCCACTTCTCCTCTTCCTCCACTTTCTATCTCAGTTGATAACACCCTCATCCTCCCCGTCTCATCTGCCCGCAACCTCGGAGTCATCTTTGACTCCTCTCTTTCCTTCTCTGCGCATATCCAGCAGATAGCCAAGACCTGTCGCTTCTTCCTCTTTAACATCAGCAAAATTCGCCCTTTCCTCTCTGAACACACCACCCGAACTCTCGTCCACGCTCTCATTACCTCTCGCCTGGACTACTGCAACTTACTCCTCACCGGCCTCCCACTTAGCCATCTATCCCCCCTTCAGTCTGTTCAGAACTCTGCTGCACGTCTCATATTCCGCCAGAACCGATATACTCATATCACCCCTCTCCTCAGGTCACTTCACTGGCTTCCGATCAGATACCGCATTCAATTCAAGCTTCTCCTTCTTACCTACAAATGCACTCAGTCTGCTGCCCCTCACTACCTCTCTACCCTCATCTCCCCTTACGTTCCCGCCCGTAACCTCCGTTCACAGGATAAATCCCTCCTCTCAGTACCCTTCTCCACCACCGCCAACTCCAGGCTCCGCTCATTCTGCCTCGCCTCACCCTATGCTTGGAACAACCTTCCTGAACCCTTACGCCAAGCCCCCTCCCTGCCCATCTTCAAGTCTTTGCTTAAAGCCCACCTCTTCAATGCTGCGTTCGGCACCTAACCCTTACCGTTCAGTGAATCCAGACTGCCCCAATTTGACTGCCCCGATCGGACCGACCGTTCACTTGTCTATTAGATTGTAAGCTCTTTGAGCAGGGACTGTCTCTCTTTGTTAAATTGTACAGCGCTGCGTAACCCTAGTAGCGCTCTAGAAATGTTAAGTAGTAGTAGTAGTAGTAGTAGTTGTGCTGGTAAATGGGAGGCCTCCAAAACCCACTGTACCCACATGTAGGTGCCCCCTTCACCCCTAAGAGCTATGGTAGTGTTGTACATTTGTGGGTAGTGGGTTTTGGGGGAGGGGGTTGGGAGCTCAGCACCCGTGGTAAGGGAGCTATGCATGTGAGAGCTTTTTCTGAAGTCCACCGCACTGACCTAGGGTGCCCAGTTGGTGTCCTGGCATATCAGGGAGGCCAGTGTACTACCAATCCTGGCCCCTCCCATGACCAAATGGCTCAGATTAGGACATTTTTGAGCTG
The DNA here is from genome assembly GCF_901765095.1 of Microcaecilia unicolor. Lineage (NCBI taxonomy): Eukaryota > Metazoa > Chordata > Amphibia > Gymnophiona > Siphonopidae > Microcaecilia > Microcaecilia unicolor. The sequence continues at coordinate 423,154,479 of NC_044031.1, forward strand.
GGCGTTTTTAGTTTCCATTATCGCTAAAAAAAACAAACGCCCAGCTCAAAAACGTCCATTTTTTTGAAAATATGGTTTGGCCTGCCCCTTCACGGACCCGCTCTCGGAAATAAACGCCCATGGAGATAGGCGTTTGCGTTCGATTATGCCCCTCCACGTATTTCAACCATTATATTTAAGTCTCATTCTATTGACTCTCCTGGACAACAGACACTAGAGGAATGTGCACAGGGAAATAATTTGTTGGTTCTTTTTTTGTTTGTTTGTTTCTTTGACTTTTTCCCTATTTTTGGACAATGTTTCCCATTTATTTCACACATTCATTTTAATAACATTAACATACTGTAGAGCCCTTCAATGGGAGCTAACTGACTTAATTTAATTCATAGGTTAACATTATTTAAGCTGATAAGGATACATTAAAATATTTATTAGCACACTATAGAATGTGCTCTTATGGTTGCAGATTTCTATCAGGTGTTTGTTCTAAAAGTATGAGTAAGAGGACTGTACACTAGTACTTTGCCATAAAAATTGTTAGATATCAAGTGGATCCTGCTGAGTTGAAACAGTAGGACTTGAGCTTTTGCTGTCATTAATAACTGAACTGCAAGGTATCCTTTCTTAACATGTTTATATTGCATAACTATTACATGATTCAGTGTTCTCCAAATTTTTGTCAGTGAGGTATGTCTGGGTCTAGGAACATAACACCTACTAATTTATAATGAATACGTCAGTAATTATGATTCAGTAGAGACCAATCATTTATTGATATTATTCCTTTTTGTGGAATATAAATGCCATAGCTGTAATACACTTTGAGCAAAAAGAAATAATCTAGGGGTTTTTATGTCGTTCTAGTAATCCAACCCAGGTTCTCCTAAGAAGAAGGCATGTTTTTCCCCATGTTGATGAACCCAAGGTGCTGAATCAGTTTAATAGTTTATTCTCCTGTAGTCTCCTTTCTTGAACTGAAACTCTCACTTTCACTCTTTCTTCTTGGAATATTTTACACATCTTCTGACTCACTCAAATAAGAGTCAAAGCAAATCACACAGCACCTGCATAGTTCAGAGATATATATTTCTAACAAATCAGGCCCTTGCTCCTTGGGTTTTTTTTCCCCCACTTTGCTTCCATTAGCAGCAAATCCCCCTTGTCCTTTTTAATTTTTAATTACCATTGTCTGTTCACCTTTGTTTTACCCATGACATCTTCAATTTAAACAGTATCAGGGAGGTTGATGTGAACAGTTTTCTTTTCAGCTTAAGTGACTGCAGCTCGTTTAGCTGTTAATTATGCAGGGAGGGTTTGCATGGCTGCAACTAGTAATTTGAATACGCTCTCAGTGTCAGGTCTGTGTCTGGGCTGCTGAGCTTGTAAAGGGATTATGATGATGTATACATGGGTCATGGCTATGTTGGGCTAATGAAAGTACTTCATTTGCTCAAACACAATTAATTAAATGAACTTATGATATCTGCCTATCTTTCTGTGCATGTATAATTTATATCAATTGATCTGCTGCTCTGAAACTGACCAATTGGGTAGGCTGATGGCAGTCTAAAGAAGAAGGAGGTGCCATTAGTTTGATGCAAGCCATAATTGATGGGTCAATGTGTTTTAGAGATGTTGCAAAAGCTTTCCTAATTGTCATAAGAACTTCAAATTGATTGTGTCTGCATTAGTACATAAATTTAAATTGACTAATGTTTTGTTCTGAAATTAATGTCCACGCTGGATGGGTGATACCATGCTTTATTTATTGGATTCATTAATGCAGTCTCAGGGAAAAAAAAAAGAGTGTTGAAGTTAGGTAACTCGGTGTAGATCGTTAAGGATGAGTTCAATGGAGCCATGTGAGAGACAGCATTCTGACAGGAGTCTGTGTCGCTAATGCAAAGCTCTGCTCTGGAAGAAAAAAAAAACATTTGGAGTATGAAAGACTTGGGATTTTGCATTCAATTATAGTTCTTTTGAAGAAAATCACAATGGCAAAATGCTGTGCATTAAAAATAACGAACAAAAAGGAAAAAAAATATTTGAAGAAATTCTATTGTTGTCTAACTGGAATGTTGGAGGCTGTCACCCTCATCAGTGTCAAGACTGAACTGAAATATTTGTTCCTATAATAAATGAAGCTGACTTCATTTAGTAGTGCATAGTATGATACAGTATTATACTGCTCTATTTATTTAATAATGATATTAAGGAAACAGATTATATTCTGGATTCAAATATCCTGCACTAGGATCTCTGTCAGGTAGTTGGTCTCTGGCCAACTCAGCAAATCATCCACTTTTGATCAATAAATGACCACCCTGCCTTTACTTTGGTGGGGGGGGGGGGGGGTGTAAAGACTGTGGAAAAATGGCAAAAACCATCCCTCTAATAGTCTGCCAAGAAACCATCACGCAAGTGGTGGCCCCCATAAGTCATTTATGACTTGGTTCTTGTGTGCAGGGGACTACCTTTACTTTTATCACATGAGTGTTATACTGCTCTATTTATTTAATGACATTCAGGAAGCAGAGTCTACCTCTGTACAACACAGAAGATGTTGAGTTATTGTGTCTTGTTGGGTAATAGTTGATATTCCCGTTATAAGTTATTCTTTTCTCCATTATTGCCATTTGTTCAATGTTACTTCAAAGTATTATCTTATCTTTTGATTTTTTTCTTATATATGTTTCATCTCATTTAAATAACTACAATAACATGAATTACTGTAGGAATCACTAATATGAATATTTCTTTAACTATGGACAACGCACCTATGTTTGTGCACATGCACACATAAATACCTATGTATAGATATAGAAAATCCATAAGATGAATTATGGGTGGATAATATTGGCATTGCTGCAGTAGTACCTAATTATATTTGTTATGGTGAAGGGATAAAAGAAAAATGAGTGGTGGTGGGGGAGATATATACTCGATAGGAAGATAATTTAATTATTTTGCAATGGGAGTCTTATAAAGATTTAGGAATTAAAATTAAAATTAATGAAATTTTAATGTAATAAATAAATAACTTAATTAATTAACAATAATGGGTAAACAAAATAAGAAGGAATTACTGGGAAGAGATGTTGAGGTTTAGTAAGGCATCCAAATTAGAGCAGAAAGAATGGTGACTTCAAAGGGTATGTAAATTTTGGGTTGCTTTTTTTTAAGGTTGGGGCGGAGCAAAAAGCACGAGAAGGTCAGGAAAATTGGCAGGCTGTGGGCTGAGAAGAACTGATGGGCAGCAGGGAGGAGAGCTAGTTGAGGGAACTAAAGCAAGAAATTTCATCCCACCTAATCCCTCCCAAAATTTAGAAGAGCGAGGTTTGGGATTGGGATATTGGGTAATTTTGTACTTGGGATAGCGATGTTTAGGGATGTTAAAAGGGTAGTTTAGGTCGCAGATGCAGTAATTTAAATGAAAAATTTTCAACAGCCTTCATTTAAGGACAATGAATTTACTGGCTATATGGATTTTACAGTGTAATCTGCTTGTGCGCAAAACCGCCAGAAGCAGAAGAGAGGTCTTGATGTCTCACTTTACAAGGTGGTTCATGGAGTATTAATACATTTGATGGAATAAATATGTGCAGCTAGGTTGGCACCAACTAGCTTTATAAAAGTTAATAAGAAAAGAGAAAGGTTGCATTGAAATATTGATAATAACATTTTTATTTGTGTTGGTTATGGATTTTTGATTGGTTAATAAAGCTGCTGCCAAAATTATTTTTCCAATTTATAAGGTTGTTGTAGTATTCTTCGTTCATTTGTGTGTCAGGAATAGATGCAATGCTAATGCCAATAATAAGATAACACGCACACACATATATCTATGTATAGATCTGGATATACTTACATTTATGGATCCAACCTTAGACATAAATATTATATACATATCTATTTATAGATATAGAAAGAGGTACATATATACACTCATAGATGGAAGTGTGTGTTTTCTATCTACCTATATATAGAGATGTACATAGACACATATGTATGCATCTTTCTATAAATATACATACATAATACACAAACAATTCCCCAACACCTATCCATTTATAGATATACATGCATAAATATTTATGGATTCATTCATCTATACACTTACTTATATGCCTATTTATCTGTAGATATGGATATAAACAAACAAGCACATTCACACACATATACATTTATTTATTTACTTTGATTTTATCCCATCCTTACATAAGTCTCAGGCAGGTAACATATGCAAAACATAAACACATAGACATAGTTTATGTATCTTTCTATTCATCTGTATTCTTTATGAATTAAATAGATGATATATGAAGCATCCCTTCAGACCATTTTTATTTTCTGGAAAAATGAAAAAATGTTCCTGGTCTGTTTTTACTGAGATACTTTACAATCTGATATATGAGAATGTCTGCTTTGAGTCTTTCCAGGGAAGATATTTCCTACTCCCCACTGCACATAATGGATTAAATACTATTGTTCTTTTCTCTTGTTTTAATGTCTTATGAATTATGTGCATTATGTGCTATTTACAGCAAAGTGCTAGAACTAAAAGCAGACTTGATTTTGAAATCTGACTCCATGTGGTGGCACTAGTGAGTAATAAACACAACCTTTTTGTTTGTGTGTGTGTGTGTGTGTGTGTGTGTGTGTGTGTGTGTGTATTGTAAAAGCCAAGTTTTCAAGTTGTGTGAACAAGTACAATGTGCTTCTCTGCAGCTAGACTTTTCAGAAAATAAAGCTGCTCCCACATTAACCCTGAACTTTGCAACAGACGGCGGTCTTTTAGTCTTACATGTCTCAGAAGAAAGTTAGCTATTTCTCATTTGGTTTCTGTGATTACAGTGATGAGTGGACAAGATGGGAAGCTGTTGCTCTTATTATTTGTGCTACATGAAATCTCAGTTGTTTCGATGTGTTGCCTTTACTGTGTCATAATCAATGCAGGCAAAAAGGTAAAATGTTGATGCGGTGTGCACTTTCAGAAAAGCCAATAAAACTCTTTTAAGATGAATATCTTTTAATGCTTTTTGCAGCATAATTTAAATCTGTGCAGGGTTGTTGTAATTACAGTAAGTAAATTGGATTTTATTGTATACGTTGGTTGCTCAGATATGATGTCAGTGTTAGAGAATAAATATTGCTGTCATACTTCCTTGATTTCTGCATTGCTATCAAAACAATTTAGACCATTTAGCAGGCTGAGAGGAATAACTGGGAACAGTAAAAAAAGAAAAAGAGAAACACCAAAAGGTACCCAAAATGAATAAAAATAAATATGAGGATAACATGAACCGTGTTTTAGTACAAATGTCTTGAAATGAAAATCATTGATGGCAAGTAGATTCTTGCTTACAAGCAAAATGGCAGTAAAATGAGTTTTCTTGTGGGTCCCATCATACATTGAGATGTCTTCTTACATTGTTCCAGTTATAACTGTAGAAAAGGCAACTATTATTCAAAATAGGGTGTATTCCATGTTTTGTGATAAGATCAAATTGATTATAATTGCTGGCAGTTGAAAAACATTGCAGCATTGAGGACTAATTGAAATATATATATATATATATATATATATATATATATATATATATATATATATATATATATTTTTTTTTTTTTTTTTTTTTTATTATTCCTCAAATTCAAAATTTAGCAATTTAGATCTTTAATATACAGCCATCACAGGGAGAATACAAGATTCTTCTGAAAGTAATAATCATGGTCTACTGAAACATGTACAGAATTCTGAAAGTTTATATGTTTAGTAGAGATAAAGAGACTAGCTAGCATTTCACAAATTTCAGTTTGATCATTCCCTGCTGGTCTAACTTTTGTTAAAGTTAGATATCCCTCAACAAACTATAGAGTTTATTACTGAACAGGGAGTAAAACCTCTGCTCTGAAATGTTACTACAAGAAAAAAAAATAGCCTTGAGATGTTAGAAAAAAAAAAAAGCATGTCCCTTGTACTCAAAAGAAAATTACAACATCTCTCAGGTTGACCGTGTTCAACTGTTCACCTAAGCCTGAATAATTTTTCTATCAGTAGGTGTCACTAAAGCTAGTAAGAGTAAATAAATGCAAGAGAGGGAAGATAATTCTGTTGACAAAAAACACACAATGCTAAGAAACCTGTTTTTTACATTACAGTGTTTTGTTTGATCATCGTGTTTTTCCACAGTGAAAAAATGTTATTAATAGTGATCACAGCCTAATCATCAATAAGAAACCATGTGAATATTTATTTTTAAAATGAGCCATGATGAAAAGAAAAGAGCGTATTGTACTTTGGTAATAAGAAACACAGCAGAAAGCAAAACAAAAAGAATATAATGTGGCAAATTAACCAGTTTTACAAAATACTGTGACAGATGTGGATATTGTCAGGCATCCTCATTCAATGCATCTTATCAGACACTAATTGCAGAAGTGTGATGTTTCACAATAAAATCTGTGGCAAAATATATGAAGTAATGAACGAATTAAAAGTTTAGAAAATGTTTATTTAACCTGCATTTAAATATATCTACTTCTGAAAAAGCAGAAGCAGTAATAGCCCATATAAGACTAGAGATCTGAAAATTGCCGTGTAATAGCAATAATAATAATAAAGAATTTACTAATAGACTCAACATGATGGTTTTTCTGCTCTAAACATGTAATAGCTGGGTAATACATTTTTTAATGTGTATGTAGATAATTTTAATAGAGGAAAGTGGGATAATATATCTTTCATCTTGAAAAGTGCATCATGCTAAGTATTTTATAGTGGTTAAAGTGAAGTTAAATGTTAAATTGGCAGTATATAAGGAAATTGTACTGAAATTATATTGTGTGTCTGTCTTCTTTAATATTTGTTCCACTTTTTTCATTGGTTTCTGCATATGACAACTATAAAAACATGTCCTGAAGCTGTCTCACACAAGAAAACTTCAACACAAGCGTGAATTATATGGTTACTACATAACTATTATGGATATAACACATTGATTGCCAATTTTAAACATACAGGGGGTCATGCACAGTGACCACTGCACACTGTACACATAATTTTCTCTGCTGCAGCATCTATATGTTTATCAGTGAGGCAAACACAATGTTCTGCTTCATCTAGTAAGAATGCCATCTGATATTTTGTAGGGTTTTACGGTTCTAAGGGGTCCTTTTACTAAGCTGCAATAAAAAGTGGCCTGCAGTAGTGCAAGCACGTGTTTTGGGTGCACGGTAGGTCATTTTTTACCGTGTCTAGAAAAAAAGGGCGTTTTTCAAGGAGCCAGAAAATGGCTGTGTGGGAAAATTGAAACCAGTGCACGTCCATTTTTGGCCTGAGAACTTAGCGCCACCCATTGACCTAGCGGTAAGGTCTCACGCGCTACGCACATGGTAAGCATGTAGCGAGCACCAACTGCTGTTTATCGCTGGGTAAGCGGCCCATGGTAGAAAATAGAATATTATTTTCTATCGTGGGATTTGGTGTGTGCCAAATTCAGAATTACTGCCCGGCTCACGCACTAGCCGGGCGGTAGTATTGCTTTGGCATGCACTGTATGCACATAGGCCCTCCTGCTCCTTTGTAAAAGGCCCCTAAATGTTTTCATGACTGTTATGAAACAGGACAACAGTTTTCATGACATTGTATGAAAAACCTTTCAATGAAAATTCAGCTCATTAAAGAGCTGCTTTACAGTGGACATGACTTTCCTAGGAATCACATGTAGGTATGGTTATTTTGAGAGCTCTGTGCAAACAGATGATTTTGTCTAAATGGATAGCCAGTTTTTCAGAAACAGTTTACAAGATATTTCATCATCATTTAGTGAACTATCACTTTCCAAATGTAAACTTGAGTGCTGTCACATCAGAAAGAGAAGGTCATAGCTTCACCCCGAAGTGACCCATAGAGCAGTTTAAAAAGCTATTTGTAATGTTGTCAAATGTGATCCTTTCATGCTTGCACTGATAGAAGTTGTCTATGTTGTTAAGGCATTGAGGGCGATATAAATGACCTGATGCAAGCATTGAGCTTAGAAATATGAAAAATAATCTCTCTCTGATGATATATCTAAATATATTAAAAATTTAGATACAGATACACAGTGTGGGGGTAGTTTTACAAAAGGACTCTTGCAAAAAAAAAAATCCTAGTTTAAAGATTCCTAGTTTAAATCTATTTAGTAAGACAACTTAGACATTTAGGGGTCCTTTTACTAAGCCACAGTAAAAAGTGGCTTGCGAAAGTGTAAGGTTTTGGGCACGTGCTGAAATATTTTTCAGCGCACGTACCAAAAATGCCTTTTTTAATATTTTCTCCGAAAATGGACGTGCAGCAAAATCAAAATTGCCACACGTCCATTTTGCGTGTCTAACCAGCCATAGGCCTAGCAGTAAGCAATCTGCGTGGTAATGACCCATGTGCATCAGATGCCACTTGGCGTGCGTCTGCTATGTGTGTCAGAAAATAAAATATATTTTTCAGACATGCGCCAAAAATGAAATTACCACAAGAGGCATGTGGTAGTTGGGCGGTAAGTTCATTTTGGCGCACGTTGGGTGTGCGTAGAGCCTTATGCACATAGGTGGACGGTGGCCCAACTGTTTGAGGAGGCTAAAGGGGGCGGGGTTAGGGGTAGGGCCAGGGGTGGAGCTTAAATCCATAATTGTCTGATAACACACAGAAAAAATAAATAAATAAAAATAAAAGTCACAATTAATACCTTTTATTAAATTTAGATATTAGATATGTATCATATGTCAAAGAATAAAGTGGTTGCTCAAAGCATATTCTAAGCACAATCACTCAACTGCAAAACACTATGCACAACTTTGTGCAAAAACACACTCAGAACCTTACTGTACCATAAATATTACACTGGGCAGAACCTAATACACCAATATACCACCCATACGGAAAATGCAGACCGTGAACAATATGAAACAAGGGATCATATCATCACAATTCTCATGTAGAGCCACAAAACACCCTAATTCATGTTTAATGTAGGATAAAATGCCATAAATAAGTAAATAAATATAAACTTTTAATGCGGAGCACCTGATTCTCAAAGTGGACATATTCCAAACACTATAATGAAAATAAAATGATCTTTTCTACCTTTGTTGTCTGGTGACTTTTTCTGATCATGCTGGCCCAGTATCCGATTCTGCTGCTATCTGTCCTCAGTGCAGGTCAGGAAGTCATTCTCATTAAATATCTCCCTGGCAACCCAGGATACCTCCAGCCAACCCCCCCTCCCTGCTCTCCCAGCAGTAAGGTAAACAAATTAAACCATAAACCAATTTCTACAACTGGTTACACAAGGCTAGAGGGCTTTCACTGCAGCTCCTGCTGTGAGGATGGAGGTAAATCAACAATTTAAACCCCTCAGAGCACAGCAGGGGAGACTTAGCCTCTCCAAGCCTCTTATACCGGGCGCCTATGCTTATGCAGCTTAGTAAAAGAGCCCTTATTTATTTCACGGACCTTGATATACCACAAGAAGGCAGGCAAAAGCTAAGCTACTATGTGCTTTACATATGTTCAAAAGTAGGATAAGGAGGGTGAGTTAAGGGAAACAAGGAAGAAAGACAAAATTAGTTAGTAGATGAGGCAAAGGTTTCCGAGAAAAGGTGAATTTTGAGGACTGACTTAAAAGCCCGGAGACATGATTGTGTTCTGAGTGCTGGAGGGAGCAGGACTGGTGTTAGACATGCAGGGGCCTACTACTTAACATTTCTAGAGCGCTACTAGGGTTACACAGCGCTGTACAAATTAACAATTAAGGACGGTCCCTGCTCGGAAGAGCTTACAATCTAGGGCAGAAACTGGGGAGGGTGCCTGAAAGCAGGCCTTTAGCTTATGACTCAAGGCAGACTTGGGATCCCCTTTGGTATGGGGGACCAGGGCCATTGTCCTGTTCGTCACCCCCAAACACCGGACCTGGGTGGGAGACTTCCAGAGCTTAGGGCTCAAATAGCTAAAGGCACCTTGAGCCAGCTCAAACAGAATGCAAATGCTTGCAAAGAAATTTACAGCTGTTCCAAAAAAGATGTAAATGAATGCATGTATTCTACATTTGTACATGATGTGGGCTGAATTCTATAAAGCTGTGTGGCCCACATTTCCTGCTAGCATGCACATTTAGGTGCACAAGTTATTGATTAGTGTCAGTTGCATGCCTAACACAACTGTTAAATTATTTATTTATTTATTTATTTATTAAGATTTATTTACCACCTTTTTGAAGGAATTCATTCAAGGCGCTGTACAGCAAGAATAAGTCAAACATAAGCAATAGACAATTACAACAGTAAAAATATTCAAACAACAATACAAAGTATTTATTTGTTGCATTTGTACCCTGCATTTTCCCACCTATTTGCAGGCTCAATGTGGTTTACATAGTACCGTCAAAGGCATTTGCCCAGTCAGTGGATAACAAATACAAAGTTGTATAGTGATCATAAGAGGTATAAGTGGAGGGTTGGAATGGATGAAGACTGCGTGTTGTCCTGTTCGATCATAGTCATGCTGTGTTGGTAGGTGAAGAGGGTTATGTGGGGTCATTGGGGTAGGCCTTTTTGAAGAGGTTGGTTTTTAGTGATTTCCTGAAGTTCAAGTGGTTGTGGATTGTTTTCACAGCTTTTGGGAGCCCATTCCATAGTTGTGCGCTTATGTAGGAGGAGCCGGATGCATAAATTGTGGCATAGTACGCTACCTTACAATACACAATAAAACAATACACAATAAAACATTTTAATAGACAGCATAGGGTGTAAGCAAAGATGGAACATATAGATAGATAAGATAGCGAAACAGTATTAAGAAAATAAGGGACTAGGTAAAGAGAGTAGCAAATGAGGTCAGAAAGGTGCTTGAATATTATCTTGGCTAGGAAAAGAGTGGATAAACACATCCTGCTATAATATGTGCATTAGGCGCCAATTAGCCTTATGTGGCGTTATTTGGCACTAATTTGTAGTTACATGTGTAACTGCATGTACGCACTATTATATAAAGGGGGTGTGCCCATGGGCAGATGAGGGGCATGCCTTGCAGTTGTGCTCATAAGTTATAGCACAACTGCCAACTTTAAGCACAGCTATTAACATTAGCCTTTGACATGGCTTAAGTGCTTATACCTAAAGTTAGGCTCATGCATGCCGACTTATGCTTTATTTTATCACGGCAATTTGCAGTTCCTGTTATAGAATTGATGCTTACCCCCAAATTCTATATATTGTGGCTTAATTTCCGCATGCAACTTAATTGGTTAACTAGCTAATCAGCTGTTAATTGGATGTTAACAAGCAATTAGCACCAATTGGCATCAACTAAGATTTATATGTGCAGCTCGTTAAGTGTACTCTGTAATGTGGTGCACATAAATTCCAAGTTGCAAAGTTGAAAAGGGTGCATGGTTATGGGCAGCTCATGGGCATTTCTAAAATCTATGTGCATTATTATAGAATGCACTTGCTCTGCACCTAATTTAGGTGTTGAGATTTACACCAGGTAAACATGGCCTAAATAGACACAACCAAATTTGGTCACATGGAGAAGCACTTGGTATATTCTATATGCCGAGCAGAAATTTAGGCATACTTTAGAGAATATGCCTAGGCATATTTCTTTACCACATGGATTTTTCAGGTGCCACATATAGAATCTAGCCCCTACGACCCTTTTTTGCACCTAATTTTTGTGTATTTTCTTGAATCTACCCCCTGTGTACACCATGTCTCCACCTAATCTCTGCCAAAATTATTCCCCTGGAATTAGAAAAGTTAGAGAGAAGGGCGACAAAAATGATAAAGGGGATAGGACGACTTCCCCATGAGGAAAGGAAAGGCTAAAGCGGATAGGGCTCTGCAGCTTGGAGAAAAGATGGCTGAAGGGAGATATGATAGAGGTCTATAAAATAATGAGTGGAGTGGAATGGGTAGACGTGAATCGCTTGTTTACTCTTTTCAAAAATACTAGGACTAGGGGGCATGCAATGAAGCTACAAAGTAGTAAATTTAAAACGAATTTGAGAAAATTGTTCACTCGAAGTATAATTAAACTCTGGAATTCATTGCCAGAGTTAGCTTAGTAGAGTATAAGAAAGGTTTGGATAGCCATTATTAATATGACTTGAGAAAAATCCACTGCTTATTTGTAGGATAAGCAGCATAAAATGTATTGTACTGTTTTGGGATCTTACCTGAATTGGCGTCTGTTGGAAACAGGATGCTGGGTTTGATGGACTTTCAGTCTGTCCCAGTATGACAATTCTTATGTACTTATAACTCTTGAAATGTTTTCAGTTTATCCAAAGTACAGTAGTTAAACTGCTGGTGGTAGCAAAAGGCTTTCATCATGTCTCTCCTCTTCTTGCAACCCAACACTTGTGATCAAGTTTAAGGTGCTTGTACTTGCCCATAGAACACTGAACTCTTACTAGTTGGCTTACCATGCACCTCTTTTGATTGTTCCACCTTCTATTAAAATATGCTTTGATATGTTGCATCATTCGTCCTTCCGTTTTGGGGCTTTTTGCTGTGGAACATCCTCTACGTATTTAAGGCAGGAACTATATCTTTCAAAACTGAAAGGGGGATTCAAGGCCTATTTTTTTTTCAACAAGCACTCAAGTCTAGTAATTAAAATAGGCTGAGATTCTATTGATTCAGTGTTATGTTTTATTGCTTTACTAGGGTCTCTTTTACTAAAGGGTTTTAAGCCTTAACCTGTGCTTAACACATGAAAAACAGGCTACCACAAAACACGTTAAAGATTTTTGTGGTATTTTGCCTGTCAACACATGCTAATTCATACATTGGGCATTTTTTAAAAATATTTTTTGAGGGAGCGTGGTATGGGTGGGGAAGTGGTAACAAGCTAATGTATTTGTATTATTACATGATAATTGGTTAACACAGAGTTAACGCACGAACCGTCAATAGTAAATGTGTTTTATATAAGGTGCACTGCAGTGCCTTCTAAGCAGCCCCACTGCTCTTCTGGGATGTATGTGTGACCAATCTACTAAAAATGCTGGCCCCCCCCTGACATCTCAATGACTTGTTTTTGTGCGTTTTTCCCTAGGACATTTTTTTTTAATGAAGAAAGATGCACTGTGCACAAGAACATCTAGAAAACGGTGATTTTCAAAAAAAAAAAAAAGACAATTTACAGTTTAATGGGAACTGTCTATACCACCTTTCCAGAATAGGCTAAAGTGGTATACAGACTAAAAACAAAAAGTGAAAGGAACACCATTTTTGATTATAAAGAGAATGAGGACAAGAGAGCATTCATTCACATGATAAAAAATAAGGTAAAAACATGCATAAGATTTAAAAAAAAACAAACACTTAAAGGGGCAGACTATTACTCCACAGGAGATCACTGTCCCAGGTGGCATCAACACTGAGAAGGGGGAAAATCTTGTTCAAAGAAAAAGGTTTTTAGGGCAGTCCTGAAGGATTTAAAAGGGGCAACCTACAAACATTGTGGTATTACATTCCATAGACTGGGAGCTAAGAAAAAAGAAGACAGAATGCCTGGTGAATTGATAATGATCTGTTTTGGGTGAGGAAAGCATCAGGTGATGGGTGTAGAAGGAGTGAAGCTGTCCAACAGGGTGTATGGGAGATCAGATTAGAGAAGTAGGATGAACACCCAGATGGAGTGCCTTAAATACTAAACACAGGATCTTGAAGTGAATATGCAAGTGAACATGAAGCCTGTGAAGAGATTTCAGTGAAGGTGATCAGTGATCAACAAGAGACATTACAGAGACATCTAACTGCTGTGTTATACAATGTTTGAAGGTGTTTTAGTTCTAGCTGGGGAAGAACTGCTTAAACAACATTACTGTAGTCAATGTGAGAGATTACAAAGGTGTGGATTAATGTATGCGATGCTGGGGTGCTTAAAAGTTTCTTCAGTGGGCGTAGACTTTGGAAACCTGTTTGTGAAATGAAAGAGAATTATCAAAGATGATATCTAGGTATTTGAAGGAGTCAACTACTGACACTAGAGAGCTAAACAGGGTGGAGGTGAATTTAGGATGGATCGAACAACCTGTCAGCTAGCAGAATGCGGTTTTATCCTGGTTAAGTACCAATTTGTAAGATAAAAACTATGTAGGCATAGCTTTAAGGCAAGTCTAGAGATTAGAACAATCAGAAAAGGAATTAGCAACTGGGTAAACCAATAGAATATCATCAGCATATGTGTAAGATTAAATAGCGTGTTCTTGAATGATGGTAAGGGGCTGATGAAGATATTGAATAGAAGTGGTGAAATAAGGGAACCTTGGGGTGCATGGCAAGGAAGGTGATGGACTGATGAAGCAGAGGAGGGGGTTTTGACAGAGAAAGAACAATCAGAAAAGAAGAGAACCAATTGTTGACTGTACCAGTGATTCCAATTTCAGAGAGACAAGCAAATAAGAAAGGGTTATCGATAAGGTTGAAAGCAGCGGATAGGTCTGCTTCAAAAATCACTCTATTCATCTCTTGATTTTTGGATATTTTAAAATGTACTAAATCAGACATATCCTATCCAGCTTATAATCAAAAGACATAAAACGCCTATATTGCGACCTAAATCGGGAGATAGGCGTTTATCTCCCAAAAACGAATAACGCGGTATAATCGAAAGCCGAACTTGGACATTTTCAACTGCACTCCATCGCGGAAGCGTACAAAGTTGACGGGGGCGTGTCGAAGACGTGGTGAAGGCGGAACTGGGCATGGTTATCGGCCGATCAGAGATGGGCGCCTTTCGCCGATAATGGAAAAAAAATATGAGTTTTTAGCGAGAATTTAGGGCTCTTTTCCTGGACCCTGTTTTCCACGAATAAGGCCCCAAATAGTGCCCTAAATGACCAGATAACCACTGGAGGGAATCGGGGATGACCTCCCCTGACTCCCCCAGTGGTCACAAACCCCCTCCCACCACAAAATATGCCGTTTCACAACTGTTTATTTTCACCCTCAAATGTCATACCCACCTCCCTGGCAGCAGTATGCAGGTCCCTGGAGCAGTTATTAGGGGGTGCAGTGGACTTCAGGCAGGTGGACCCAGGCCCATCCGTCCCCTACCTGTTACAATTGTGCTGCTTAATGCTTATTAGTCGTCCAACCCCCCAAACCCACTGTACCCACATGTAGGTGCCCCCCTTCACCCCTTAGGACTATAGTAATGTTGTAGGCTTGTGGGCAGTGGGTTTTGAGGGGGATTTGGGGGGCTTAACACACAAGGGAAGGGTGCTATGCACCTGGGAGCTGTTTTACCTTTTTTTTTTGTTTTTGTAAAAGTGCCCCCTAGGGTGCCCGGTTGATGTCCTGGCATGTGAGGGGGGACAGTGCACTACGAATCCTGGCCCCTCCCACGAACAAATGCCTTGGATTTATTCGTTTTTGAGCTGGGCGCTTTCATTTTCCATTATCGCTGAAAAACAAAAACACCCAGCTCACAAATTGTCGAATAAAACATGGACGTCTATTTTTTTCGAAAATACGGTTCAGTCCGCCCCTTCATGGACCCGTTCTCAGAGATAAACGCCCATGGAGATAGACGTTTTCGTTCAATTATGCCCCTCCACATCTCTGGTATCTTGATATATATATATGTCCACTACTAAAACCAGGATCACTGCTACCTATACACAAAATACTTCAATATCTCATGTATTACTGCCATTCATTTTTATATATTTTACATTTTTACAGAGTACCCTCAGATTTACCCACTCTCTTAAGCAGACAATTGTACTGCTGACTGGTGATATAGCACTTCTTTCATCGGGTTACTCTTTTAAGGTTTTTTTGTTTCCAAACCCACAAAAGTGCTATTCATATAGTATCTTTCATAATACTTTGTAGTGTTTCAGCCTGCACCAAGAATCATTAAATGTAACAAGAATGGCATAATTATTCCAATCACAATGCACTTATCTTTCTTTGTGCTGCCTCACTGAAAATGAGGGCAGAATTGTGAATGCCCAACCACCTTCCCCTGAAACTGCCCGACTCCGCGGGTTTCAAGTGCTTTCTTCAGGGACTAGGGTTAAGGCCATCCTCCACTCCTTCATTATATGAATAACACTGCAAGACTCTCCTGGCATTTGTTGTTGTAGCTTATATAGGCGCCCGTCTTGAAACCTCACACCGGAAGTGTCTCTGATAACATCACTACAAAACAAAAACTTTATGTAAAAAGATTTTTTTTCTACACACTTTACAAAAAGCTTATGAACAAGCAAAAATTTTTTAAAAAAAACCTTTATACAAATGAATAGAAATCAAATAATAGTATTCCATTCAATGCTCTCATTTAGTCCTTTAGGATTAATGGTTTGTAATTTAAAAATCCACCATTGTTCCCGACGGGCCAAAACTGCTGCCCGATCGGTTCCCATGGGAGACTCTGGAACGTGATCTATAATGAACCATCGTAGATCAGTAATCTGTGTTGAAATTGCTCACAATGAGCCACAATGGGAGCAGAAACAGTATTTGTCGCCAATCGACCCTTGTGTTCAATCAATCAAATTTTTATCAGCCTGATGGTGCATCCTACATAGTATAAATGGCAAGGACATATTATTATGTATACTATGAAAGATGACAAGCACGTGGTATTATAGCTTAGTTTACATGTCTGCTGCGTCACCTTGTATGTCCATTCTTTCATAGTTATGGTCTGAATACAAAATTAGCATTCACTGCAAGACTGATGTAATCCTTCTTCTGTAGAACGGATCTCCTGAACCATGGTGGTATATGCTAAATGATCTCTTAAATTGTGTCCCCATGTGTAAGGAATGCATGGTTGTTGTGAAAAAAATTGGATGAAAAGTGAGAACTTGCCAATGTCTGTATATTAATCGAGCAACCTGAGGGGCCAGAGTGGAAAATCCCAAAACACAGAGTATTTTATTCATTTGCTCTTTGGGTTTATCTACTAACAGTAGAGAACGTTGGGCATACCAGGCTCGTTTATATGCCTGCCGAATGCAAGACGCTGACTACCCTCGCACCCAAAGTTTAGCCGACAACTCAGTTGCTTGTTGTTTAAATGTGCTGTCTGTCAAACATATTCTACTTAGACTGTACAGTATATCATAAACCCACTGACCGAAATACCTTGTTATTATTTAATAGTCATCATCCTCACAGATTAAAATAGTCTTTGCCCATTGGACAATTCTTACGTCAACGAAAACAGCAAGGCAGTGGTAAAATAATACATTTTAATGGTAGCCCACATTGATAACTTCCCTCCTTAGTTGGGTCTATCTGGTTCGCCATACACAGATCATGTCAGACTGGGCATTCAGATAATATGTTAGTGTTAGCAGCTATTTATATGAGGCTGAAATGATAGAGTTATAATAGCAGATGGCTCTGTCTGGTGGACTGTAATGATAAAACTGACTAGAAGTTAGGCCTGAACATTAAAATTTACAAGTTCTTGTAGAAATACAGGCACTTATTTAGCTGTTCTAGGCCACTATCCAGCTTATTTTCGAAAGAGAAAGACACCCATATTTCGACCCAAATCAAGAGATGGGCGTCTTTCTCCCATGTGCGACCAAATCAGTATAATCGAAAGCCGATTTTGGTTGTCTTCAACTGCATTCCGTCGCAGGAACGAACAAAGTTGATGGGGGCGTGTCGGAGGCATGGTGAAGGCAGGACTGGGGTGTGGTTATCAGCCGAGGAGAGATGGGCATCTTTAGCTGATAATCGAAACAAGAAGGGCATTTTTGACGAGAATTTGATCCGCTTTATTTGGACCCTTTTTTTCAGGTCCAAGTCCCAAAAAAGTACCCCAACTGACCAGATGACCACCGGAGGGAATCGGGGATCACTTCCTCTGACTCCCCCAGTGGTCACTAACCCCCTCCCACCAAAAAAAAAAAAACTTTAAAAACTTTTTTTTCAGCCTCTATGCCAGCCTCAAATGTCGTATCCACCTCCATGACAGCAGAATGTGTTCTATCCTCTGACAGCCTTTCCCTGGTTCTGATGTGGGTCTCGGGTGAGTGTGACACCTTTTCTGTTATGGGCACTGCAGAGTCACATCAGCAATGCATTGTGGTGGGTGTAGGGTATTGGGCTCCGTGATTCCAGTAGCTTGTGTTAAATGTTCACGATGTTGGTAGTTGGTAGGCTCTACTCCCATGGTGCTTTTCCCCCTGCTTACTGGGTCAGAGTGTGCCCTGTTTTGTTTCTGGTAGTCCATGAGTTAGTGGCCATTTTTGTAACACAGTTTTAGATCTCTTTCATGTGTTAGCCACGTTACAGCACTTAGTTCTTCCCTTGAATGTGGCTGAAAGAGGGCATTGTACAGCATTCTGCCAGCCCTGACCTACTGCTAATCTCAGTACCAGGAAGACTCTTTGCCAGTGGGGCACAACCTCTGATCTGCAGTTAACTGTGAGTAAACGTGCTTATTTAAATAAAGGACTTTTTCAAAGAGATTAGTCTTCATGTGTCAACTGGTGTGCCAAGCTGCCAAGCTTATACAGCAGCAACAAGTCCTAGAGGCCTGCATATATGCAGGTCCCTGGAGCACTTTTAGTGGGTACCATAGTGCACTTCAGGCAGGCGGACCCAGGCCAATCCCCCCTACCTGTAACACTTGTGCTGGTAAATGGGAGGCCTCCAAAACCCACTGTACTCACATGTAGGTGCCCATTGACCCCTAAGAGCTATGGTAGTGTTGTACATTTGTGGGTAGTGGGTTTTGGGGGAGGGGGGTTGGGTGCTCAGTACCCGTGGTAAGGGAGCTATGCATGTGGGAGTGTTTTCTGAAGTCCACTGCACTGACCTCTAGGGTGTCCAGTTGGTATCCTGGCATGTCAGGGGGGCGAGTGTACTACGAATCATGGCCCCTCCCACGACCAAATGGCTTGGATTAGGACGTTTCTGAGCTGGACGTTTTTAGTTTCCATTATCGCTAAAAAAAACAAACGCCCAGCTGAAAAATGACTAAATCCATGGCATTTTAGTCGTACAATCCATATTTTCGAAACAAAAGATTGACGCCCATTTTTTTCGAAAATACCGTCTGTCCCACCCCTTCACATACCTGTTCTCAGACATAGACCCCCATGGAGATGGGCGTTCGTGTTCGATTATGCCCCTCTATGTAGGGCACCTAAGGAGGATGAATGTTTGGTCAATGGCCACATTGAAATTCCTGGCTGTTCAGATCATTACCAAACTTTATGATGACTGAGATTTTGTCTAGTCTAGCTTACAAGATGGAATACAAATGAAAGAGATTTTTACAAATGTCTTAGGTATCTTACAAGGGGTCACACTTTATGACTGGCAGCTGGTATATATCTGTATATCTCTTTGCCTGAGCAAGGGGTACTTCTGAGAGTTGTGAGGCAACTAAACATCCCATGGCAAAGAGAAAGACAATGAACCAATATTCAAAATGATTTAAACTGCCAGGAGAAGCCTAACAGAACACTGCCACTGAAAATGTCCGGTTAGCACCCAAGTCACAACTGGCTATTTTGGGGAAGATCTGGTGGCAGAGGCAGCACATGGCCAGCTAAGTGCTGATTTTCAGCACCTAACCAGCTAAGATAACCACATAAATAGAACCGCATAAAATGCAGTCTTATCTTTCTGTGGTTCTTTATAGCTGGTTAAGTGCCAAATATCACACTTAACCGGCTATGTTTTTGCTGGTTCTGTATATCTGGAAATTCAGTTATGGAGCCTGGACATAGCCAGACATTGAATTTCTGGGTAGAACGCCAGCGGCAGTCAGCAAAATGCTGATCACCACCAGCTGAATTTTGGGCCTAACACTTATAAGGGCTTGACAGATTATCTGGTACTTTCTAGTAGAAATAAGAAAGATGATTACACAGGATAAGTACATAAGTACATAAGTAATGCCATACTGGAAAAAGACCAAAGGCCCATCAAGCCCAGCATCCTGTCCCTGACAACGGCCAATCCAGGTCAAGGGCACCTGGCAGCTTCCCAAACGTACAAACATTCTATACATGTTATTCCCGAAATTGTGGATTTTTCCCAAGTCCATTTAGTAGCGGTCTATGGACTTGTCCTTTAGGAAACCGTCCAAACCCTTTTAAACTCTGCCAAGCTAACCGCCTTCACCACGTTTTCTGGCAATGAATTCCAGAGTTTAATTACACGTTGGCTGAAGAAAAATTTTCTCCTATTTGTTTTAAATGTACTACACTGTAGTTTTATCGCATGCCCCCTAATCCTACTATTTTTGAAAAGCGTGAACAGACGCTTCACATCCACCTGTTCCACTCCACTCATTATTTTATATATCTCTAGATAGTTGTGCCACGGACCCTGAAGAAGGATCAAAACTCTGGCCATAGTCAGCTGTGGCTCTCTAGACTGCAATGAACAGCTAACCTAGACAAGTTAAGTACGGGATAAAGTTAAAAAGAAAAAGAAAAATTGAACGTGAAAAACTGTACAACATATAAAATCCAAAAACCAGGAGGAGGAGGAGGGGCTGAGCCAATGATGAGAGTGAATGCCCCCAGCTGATGTAAGTTAAGCCACAGAGAAAAATAGGGGTGCACTGCTGAATCTGCTTCATCCTCCATAAAATCCTCCCTGGTGTGGTCTACTTAGTTGATAGACTGTAGTTAACTGTTATAAAGCCCTAAAACTTGGAAGAGTATTATTGGAAGTATATTGCATGGTATAATAGATTAGTCATCCAAAGACCCAAAGTACTGGTGTGGTGCAGTGGCTTCAACAGTTAAAAACAGGCTAAATATTTATATCAAACAAAAACAATGACCCCTTATGATAATAAAACTTGTGTGACCAACAGCATCATTAATGAATATTTAAATATTGGAAGGAAAAGGCCTCAAAGAGCTCCAGATCACAAGATCTATAAAGCTGAAATGATCATAAATGATCTGCAATTCATCACTGGCTAAAAAAAAAACCTTCCGTGAATAGCTATATAGAGTGCATCACACTGTCAACTTTCTATTTGCATCAAAATGATAAAGTGTATTTGAATTTGCAAGGAAAGTACTTAGCTTTCAAAAAGCTCCACAAGTTCCTCCTAGCAGCTCAAGTGGCTATCTTCAACATCCGCCAGCATCCCCAGACCAACGTTGGCCAGCGTTTCGCTCGGCTCACATTCGCCCTGCTGCTTCAGGGTCTTCCAATTCAGGGTAAACACAGATGGCCACTTCAAACCAAAGTACTGTCTGGCACTTCTGCACTGTCTAGCACTTTTTTTTTAGCCAATGATGAATTGCAGATCATTTATAATCATTTCAGCTCTATAGATCTTGTCATCTGGCGCTCTTTGAGGCTTTTTCCTTCCGATATTTAAATATTCATTAGTGATGCTGCTGGTCACACAAGTTTTGTTTTGTTATCATAAGAGGCCATTGTTTTTGTTGGAGACATGCTCATTTGGACTCCCTATCCACTTCATTTTTGTTGTAGTAAATATTTGTATAAGTCAGTTTCTTCTCCAAATCAAGGTCTCCTCCTACCATTACCTCACTGGTAAGGGAAAAGGAAATGGGACTTGATATACCACCTTTCTGAGATTTTTGCAACTACATTCAAAGCAGTTTATATATATTCAGGTACTTATTTTGTACCAGGGGCAATGGAGGGTTAAGTGACTTGCCCAGAGTCACAAGGAGCTGCAGTGGGAATCAGGCTCAGTTCCCCAGGATCAAAGTCCACTGCACTAACCACTAGGCTACTCCCCCCCCCCCCCCCCAGGAAAACCCACCCAATTTTGGAAAGTTCTGTATGGCATAAAATGGTCACCTACTAACTGGAAGAGTCACTAGGGGTCTCTGCACATGAAAGGAAATTAGGGAACCTTCTGGGTTTCTCTGCTATATAGGTAGCCCTTCTTCATCAGACCAGACATCTGATGAAGGGCTACCTTCGAAAGCTAATAAAACTGTATTATGTTAGTCCAATAAAAAAGGTATCATCTTATTTTCTTTACTATGTTTTATTTTCTTTTATTTCTATTGATTACCTTTAAAAGTGGAGTAACACAGCTTCCACACATCTCTCTGTTATACAGTAAATCTCCCTATCTGTGACCACTACCAGTAGGAAGTGTTTGATATCCCAACCTACTATTTCTCTTATTGACAGTCAGTACAGGGGAATTTTAGAACCCCCTTAAATATCTTTGCTGTATAGAAAGGCTGCATGAACTTGTGAGTTTTTTTCTGTCTTTTATCTACTATATTACCATGAATTATACTAATGAAAAATTAGTTCCCTGTGCTGCAGTAAGAATGCAGGACCATACATGTTTTCTGTAATAATGTCAATGCGGGAATTTCATGCTGGAATAGCATCAGAAATCCTCTTCCCCATTAATACAGTGGTACATTCAAAAATGTGAACACGAAAGGTAGGTTTTTTCAAATGCATGCTGTTTCCAAAATTGCTGCCTCTTGATAAACAATTATCACGTTCATTTACAACAATATTGCTTTAAAAATTCGGCGGCAGCGTTCTTTTAAAAGAAAGTTTCACTAAATTCTGATTGACAGGTCACTCTAACTCATTCTTTTCAGCTCCCAAAACACTTAGCTCCACAAAAGAATTTCAGCTTTCAAAAACATACTGTAATTGCTGAAACATCACTACCTAAAGTAACAATCAGATACTACTCCACTTGCAAAATTATTGTAAGCAGACTTATACCACATATACATCTATTCCATTTTAAAGTTATACAAGCACAGCATTCTACTGTGTATGTATAATGTTATAAAATCTTTACATGGTATATTGTGCTAAATACCAATGATGCCATTTTATTAAAAAAACATACTAAAGTGTACTTACGTAATTTTTTGAGCTCTTCACATCAAAATATATCTACCTGCTAATTATCTCATTTGAAGGATCCCAGGCAAGGAAACTGACTTCAGCTTTGAAGATCTAAGTGATAGCTGTGTTAAAGTCAGTATGATAACACCAATTTTCTTGCCTGTATCAACATATACAGTATATTGAATGTTCATGCCCTCCGTAGCAAACTATTAATATGTAGCACACAGATGGATATTTCCATCCAGTTAACTGTACCCAGATATTCAATGGCATTTACTCAACTAAAGTGCCACTGCATATACTGTAACCAGATAAAGTTATCCAGTTAACTTTAGGGCGACATCCACTGGAAAACAGACTTGTCCTGCTAAGTTCAGTCAGATAGCATCGATATTCAGCAATGCCCAGCTAAACTCTAGCCACATCCCCAAAACACTGCCAACTCAGCTTCTACATAGCTGAATACAGTCTGGCATTAGTCAGACCAAATTTAAGCAGTCAGCATGGGGTAGGGGTGGAATAGTTTTGAAATAGGAAGATTTCTTCGATGGTCTCCCAAAGTTACCATAGGCTAGACAACAGATAAACACTGAAATGCCCATTTAGTCTCTCCAGTAAAGTGGTTGGGATTTAATAAATATTTTCTATGTCGACCTTTCGGAGGGCAGTCACCATGCTACCTGCATTGGTTCAGGTACTGCAGGTATCTAAATGGTGGGGTTTACACTAGCATTTAAAGTAAAGTTAATTAGGTAGATTTGCTTAGATTATTGTTTCAGGTATAAAGTACATGTAGTATGGTAGTTTCACCTATCTTCTGTAGTGGACAACAAAGGGAAAATAATGTATTCTGATTTAAAACTGAAATCTATACATGCTATTTTCCTTCCCCAACCTGCACAAGCCCTTGGAAATGATTTTTGACAATATGGGTGAAACAGTTTAATACATTGTTACCTGTACCAAGGATGGTCAGTTTTCAAAAGTCCAGTGTAATGTGTAGAAAATCATTTTACTTTAGGAAATCAGTTTGCAAAATTGCTTTTCCCATATAGAACAGCTGACAAATTAATCAAACTGGATCATGGATCTGATGTGAATGTGTTGAAGTTGTTTGCAGATTTCTTTAGCAAGGGTTTACACATTCCTCATACTAGAAAAAAAAAACACAATACCTTGTTCCAATAAAATAGATTTTATCTCCGATAAACAACTGATCTCATAGGCGATACTTCTCTATAGATCAACTAACATAAGGTGCCAGGATGATACATACTAACCCCAGGATTCTATATATCGCACCCAGTGTTCCGTGCCAATTCTAAGCGTATGCTATAACAATGCGTGTAACTTAAATGGCTTAAGGCTAATCAGGATTGATAACAGGTCTTAACGAGCAATAATGAGCACAACTCGCTAACCTTATTCTGTAGCACGAAGCGCCTGAATTCTAATGTGTACAGCCAAAAGGAACGTGGTTATGGGCAGGGAAATGGGTGTTCCATGGGCGTTCCAAAATTTGGGTGCACTGTTATAGAATGTGACCTGTATTTGTAAATCTATGTGCCAGAATTTATGCCACATTTCTCTTGTTGTAAATAGATGCACATAGTTTTAAGCGCTCTGATATCAACTAAGTATATTCTATAAATCGCGCCTAAATATAGGCACCACTTATAGAATCTGGGTAGGCAGAAATTTATCCTGCATGGAGTTTTTAGGCACCATATATAGAATCTGGCCTTAAATGTGAATTCTATAATGTCAGTTTTGCTTGGAACTGCTGTTACAGTCAGACGTTATGCGTCTAACTTTAGATGCGAGCACTTATGCCGGAGAAATGGCTGGTGTAAATTTACAGTTTGGTGCATATAACCAGCATGCAAAGATGCTTGACACGCTCCTCACCCGCCCGTGCTGCTCATAGGTATAAGCCCCTTCGAGTCATGCACTCTAGAATTTGAATGTGAAACTTATAGAATACCGACTAAGAGCAGTTACATGTGTAACTGCCAATTAGCACCAATTAAAGTCAATAATTAGTTTTTAAGGCCAGTTAGCATGTAATTAATCTATTAGGTTATGTGTAAATGACCTTATTCTATAAGCTGTGCATGCAAATTTAGGTGCTAGTCAAAAATTTGGGTGCACAGCTTTCTAGAATTAGGGGTATAGTGGGGTGTTGAGTTCCACAATTTTATCTGATCTAGGGCCTTGTTTACTAAGCTGTGCTGTAGGCACGCTTTTTAGTGCATGCTAAAAATTAGCATGCGCTAATGCTAGAGACACCCACCCATATATTACTATAGGTATCTCTTGCATTAGTGCACGCTAATTTTTAATGTGCGATAAAAGGTTAGCGCACCTACAGCGTGGCTTAGTAAATACTGCCCCTAATTTCAGTTTGATGTGTGGAGCAAAAGGTAGCAGTGGCATTTCAGAAATTGAATTTTTAAAAAGTTAATTAAAAACTAATAGTGTTATCAACATTGATTTGGGAACTGCTGCTTACAGTCAAATAGAAACTCTTGCAAATAGAACGCACAACCTCCTAGCAAATTATAACTAAAAACAATGTTTAGTCATGTACAGATTTATATTCCTGGCGTCATATTTTTAATAGCTTTGCAGTACACATGACACAGAAAAAATAATATAAAATAAGAGCCTTCAGTATTTATAAAATGGCATTTATTTTCATTGGTGGATCAGCAGTGAATTTTGCCTTATCAATGTTTTTGAATATGGTTTGAAAAGTGAGAGAGAAAGAGAATATTGTACTGTGATCTAGAAACTAGTTATCTGTGGCTTTCTGTAAAACCTGCCTGGCAGGCACACTTTCCTTTCTAATAGTCCCATGGACCATCTTGTTACTAGTCATGATCCAGTCAAAATCATATTTGTTTCCAATGTCTTGTTGCTTTAGCAGGGTATGCTGAGTAAAGTGAACAGGTACCCCCTCACATTGATCAGTGATCACGGCGGGGGCCAGTTATTAGATTTTGAAGGGAAAAAGAGAAGACATGAGAAATGAGTAGGAAGAAGTGGGACAGGTTATTGATGATGGTAATAACTGTGTTCACTGGTCTCCAAACACCGAAGCTGTAAAGTTGACCAGATGAGGAGATCAGTATAGATATGTTGAGGGAAAAAGACAACATGAAGAAGTATAGAGTATAGCTTCTTACCTGGCAGAGTTATTAAGTTCATTGAAGGAAGATGAACTGTTTCAATATGTTAAACACTCGAGGCTGTTAAAATAGAGTTGCTGTCACAGGAAGAGGCATTGTTTGGGGAGCTCCTCTCTTCCTTGCTTGTTCTTTTTTTTTTTTTCTTTTTCAGAAATTTGAGTTTCTTTTAACTCTTATAGCAGTGTCCATATCTTTAGTGAATTTAAAAAGAAATATAGAATTTACCACTCCCGCAGATAAATGTTACTCACTCATTTTTGAATGTAAATTACATTCCAAGTTGACAAAGATCTGAGATAGTTTTGCTGTTTCTGTCCTTTTGCTCTTACTATGCATTCATTGGTTTGGTATTGTTTTGTATGTCAGTACAAAAATAGAGAGGCTTATCCTCACTGCATAGAGCATAAGCAACCCAGGACAGTTATGGAGTTTAGAAAGAAGCCAATATAAAAATTAAAAGATAAATGATTAAACTAATGAGATAGGAATCAGTAAAAAATGCAAAAGAGAAAAGATACATTTTTTTATTGATACAATGGTTATGCACATAAAATTATTTACTAAAAAATATCACCAAAAACACACAAAATTAAGGGTTAAAAACTCCCTTATACTGTATATTACATCTTCTTTTTATAATTATTTTTAATTGTTTATTAATTTGATATACCACCTCTTTCGATCACGAGTCGAGCCGGTTTACATACAATTGTACAGGTACTTGCAGTGTCCCTAATGGGTTCACAATCTAAGTAGTATATTGTACCTGGGGCAATGGAGGGCTAAGTGACTTGCTCAGGGTCACACAGAACTGCAGAGGGAATTGAACCCAGTCCCCAGGATCTCAACCCATTGCCTTCTTTTAAAATACATTTTTATGACTCATCTATGCATAATATCTCTGTTATTTCTTCCCCCAATCCCCCAAAAGCCTTAAGAAATCTTTGACCTCAGGTGGGTAAGAATTTTTTCTCTGCCTGGCTGTATTCCCCATTACTACTCTTTTTTCAGGTATAATTCACCATCTCCTTTAATCAATTTTGTTGGTCTTCAGCTTTATTTTTACATTGGTTTTCGAAAAGACCATGATGAAGGCAATCACAAAAACAGGTCAGGCATTGGTTCGATTTATCTAAGGGTGCCATGACCTTTATTAGTTGCCTATCGTGGTTGTTTTAGAAGCTCTATTCTTGTTTTGAGCATCTGAAAACCGGAATTTAGACATTCATGTTGCATGGATATCCAAATTCCAATTTTACAAAGGCAGGATATGGATTTGTAACACTGTAGTATGACTATATGGCAAGGGGGCGTAGTCTTGGTGTTTTGTGTGGTCATCCAACTCACATCACAGAAGTAGAAAGGACGTCCAAGCCTAAAAAGATGGATGTTGTTTTTTAGATCTGGTATGGGGCATGCCCAGATTTTAGAAAGGTGCTCTGAGTGAACAGCTAGTCCACTGGAAGGACTAAGGCACAGCACCTCTTTAATCCCCCAGTGGTTGCTGCCTCTCTCCCTCTTCCCTAAATGTGAAACCAGCAAGGGATACCAGGCTGTATGACTGCTTTAGGTATTATAGACATTCTTATCAGAGCAGCATGCAGATCTGAGGAGTAACCTAATGTTTAGTGCAGTGAACTGGGAGTCAGTGGACCAAAGTTAAAATCCCACTTCAGCTTTTTTTTTTTTAAATTGTGAGCCCTCCAAGGACAGAAAAATACCTACTGTATCTGAATATATAACACACCTGGAAGCCTGAAAGTTATGAACAGCTGAGTGGGATTTGAACTTGGGTTCCCTGATTTCCAATCCCTGTGTTCTACATGGATGTCCGTATGGCCATTTTATAAGATGGATGTTTCTATGCTGCCACACAGACATCCATGTTCCTTGTTTCCCCCTGTTCATAATTTGGACATTTAATTTTGTAAAATAGATGTTCAAGCTGGACGTTTCCAGTATATTGACATCCACCTCATATGTATTTTAGACCAGCCTGTATTCTTTTGTAAAATACATGTGAGATAGAAATCTATTTGTGATGTTCTGACTTGAATGTCCATATTTTGAGTTGGATGTTCCTTCTAAAATGGTGCTTTATATTCCCTACTGGATGATATATGGAAGGAAAAGGACCTGCACTTCCCCACAGTGCAGTAATAGCTTCATAGAGGTGAAGGAGTATAAGTAAGTTCTGGACCCACCCACTTTTTGGAGACTTCCTTCCAGGAGTGTTCTTAGTGGTAAAGTCCAGGGGTTGCCATGTGCATTTTTGGTCACATCACCTAGAGGGCTTTTGAAGAATATCCTGAGTGGTATTTTAAGACTTAGAGAACTAAGGGAGGTGTTTCTGAGACCCTGGACTTGGTACCTATTGAGCAAGGCAACAGTTCAGCTGGTTTGTTCCCTGGTGATTAAAGGGTCAGGAAGAAAGAACCATTTCCTAGTTTCTAAGATAAGTGAAATCCAAAGAAGTAAGGAGTCTAGCATCTAAGTTTGTCGGCAGCGCCTTTTGACTGTCCTGATAAACTATCTGGGGACAGGCAGACTAGTAGTTTCAAAGAGTAAGGAATTTTGGCTTTTAAAGTGCCTTGCCCTGTTCTTTAACTACTACATTTCACTCTATTTACCCCCCCCCCCCCGTTTACTAAGTAGTGCAGCAATGCCGACATAGCCCAGCACTGAATATTGGATACAATTTTGGGAAGCCTGACCACCCAAAGCTTATGTGGGTCTGGCTGATATTCAGCCAGAGCTGCATAAGAGTTATGCAGGCCTGGCTGAATATCAGCCTGGCCCGTATAAGTTTGATTTTTGGTTTAAAAAAGAGCCCCCAAGCCCCTCCTGACAATTTTACCTCTTTCCCTTCCCCCTCCCCGCAGCTTGTGTCAAGACCACCCTGGGAAAACTCCGCCCTCCAAGCTGTCCAGGTAGGCCCTTCCCTTAATGACACCTCTCTAAAATGGCTGCTACAACCTCTCATGGTACTTAGTATGGTGAGCTGACATGAGAGCTGCTCCCAACAACCTCACTGGACCAATAGGGGATACAGGTAGGTCCAGGGTCCTACCTACATGACTGAGGGGTAGAGGTCTTGCGGGGAGAGACTCCTGCCTGCTTAAATCTCTTTGAATATTGGTCAATTTTGTATAATTCTTTCCAACTTCCATTGGGTTGAAAAGAATACAAATGAAACTATGAGAAGGTGCTCCATCAGCGCTAATCCAGGAGTTCTGTGGGTTCCAGGGTGGAGAAGAAACAAATGCTGAACAAAATATTCAGACACTGTAAAATTGGGTGTCAATAAGAATCCTTGGGGTCCAGGGAGCCCTGTGGGACAGTAGGAAAGAGCCCAAAGTTCAAAGGAAAGGAATGATGGGTTCCCAAGAATGAGACAATGTAGGAAGAGAAGTCTTTTTTTTTTTCTGGTGGATGTATATTGTTACTGTTTCTGTAGTTTGTAAATGACATTTTTGAGTATAAGGTAAGTTATTTAGTAAAGACATTTATTTTTGGAACACCACATCCATAACTACATAGTGACTGTTCAGTAGAGTTCCTAGGACTTGGAATACATTAATCCTCTCCAAAGCAGAAAATCCATGCCAACTTTTTCCAGGATAAGGTAAGTTATTTTGTAAAGATGTTTATTTTTGGAACACCACATCCATGTCTACATAGTGACTGTTAAGTAGAGTTCCTAATGACTCGGCGTACATCAGAAAATCCATGTCAACTTTTCCCAGAAGTTCAGGATAGCTCACCTTGCTAAAATATTAGTGCCTCAATTAAATGGACTAGACCTGAAAGTTAATGACCTGCAAGATAAATTGGAAAGAGTTTGCAAATGCAATCCAAATTGCTGCTCAAGTAGATATGATGAAGAAGGAATGTGAATCTTTTAAATGAGTTTGGATTTTGGAAGTTTGTGGGTTAAAGAAGAAATCCATGAGAAGATAAGGAGAAGTGGTAATCTTACATTCTAAACAGGGAAAATGTAGAAATCAATCTCCCCAAGAGATATGTTTTAAAAATATATGTTGGAGATTTTGGGGATACTGATTCAGAAACTCTTACGTGTTCAGAAATATTTTGACCAAGATCACTTCCGGCTTATAGTTCAAGCTTTGATTTTAAGTTTATTAGATTATTAAAATATAATCTATATAGGCACTCCTAAACAAATACCATCCAAAATGTTGCAGTACATTTGATCTATTCATTACAAAAAGAGTTGATAGTGTCTCTTCATATTAAAGAAAACTTCATTGACTTCTGGCACAGGCTAGGATATTGTTTAAATTTTTCTGCTGTATCTATAAAATATTGCATGGATTAGCTCCGTTTTAGCTCTTGGATCATTTTTTTTTTTTTTTTTGAAAAATCTAGAGTTACTAGAACATCATATTTTTTTTACTTTACCTTCATTAACGAAGAGACCCAGGTTACTTGATATTCTTTTTTTATATCAAGCAAATCACTTGGAAAAGGATGTTCAAGTTTTATTGCTTTTTGGGATAAATTATGGTTAGTTCCTTAAGTAAATTAAATCCTACTTATTTAGAAAATGTGTTTTAAATTTTAATGATTAGCATATGTTTGTTAGGTTGCAATGCATTTTATTTTGATTAATTTTCTGTTTTTCCTGGAATGCCCAGCTTCTTAGTGAGTGTTATCTGCACTGAACCGAGAGGTATATGGCATGATATAAATTTATTATTAATGTTAATGTTCTACAATGGCACCTTGGTTTACAGATGCCATTAAAGAATTAGCACTTAGCACTTGGCCTTGGCATGCCTAAATG
This sequence comes from Microcaecilia unicolor, assembly GCF_901765095.1. Lineage (NCBI taxonomy): Eukaryota > Metazoa > Chordata > Amphibia > Gymnophiona > Siphonopidae > Microcaecilia > Microcaecilia unicolor. The sequence goes on from NC_044031.1 coordinate 423,185,343, forward strand.
AATGTGCACATTTATACAACTGTCTCATACACTGGATTTGAAGAACACTGAGCTTAAATATTGACCTATTTAGTTTCATATATGAGAGGGTGGAAAAAGATAGGGATGTTGTCTAGTTATTTTCCCCAGGGTTGGTCCACTATCAGGCTTATTTTCGAAAGATAAGGGCGCCCATCTTCAGACACAAATCGGGAAATGGACGTCCTTCTTTCAGGGTCGCCCAAATCGGCATAATCGAAAACTGATTTTGGGCATCCTCAACTGCTTTCCATCACGGGGACGACCAAAGTTCACGAGGGCATGTCAGCACTGTAGCGAAGGTGGGACTGGGGCGTGATTAGGAGATGGGCGTCCTCGGCTGATAATGGAAAAAAGAAGGGCACCCCTGACGAGCACTTGGCCAACTTTACTTGGTCCATTTTTTCTTGCGATCAAGCCGTGAAAAGGTGTCCAAACAGACCAGATGACCACCGGAGGGAATCAGGGATGACCTCCCCTTACTCCCCCAGTGGTCACCAATCCCCTCCCATCCTAAAAATAAACTATAAAAAAAAATTTATGCCAGTCTCTATGCCAGCCTGAAATGTCATACCCAGCTCCATGAGAGCAGTATGCAGGTCCCTGGATCAGTTTTAGTGGGTGCAGTGCACTTCAGCCAGGCGGACCCAGGCCCATCCCACCCCTACCTGTTACACTTGTGGTGGTAAATGGGAGCCCTCCAAAACCCACCCGAAACCCATTGTACCCACATGTAGGTGCCTCCCCTTCACCCCTTAGGGCCATGGTAGTGGTGTACAGTTATGGGGAGTGGGGTTTGGGGGGGGTTGGGGGGCTCAGCACCCAAGGTAAGGGAGCTATGCACCTGAGAGCAATTTGTGAAGTCCAATGCAGTGCCTCCTAGGGTGCCCAGTTGGTGTCCTGGCATGTCAGGGGGACCAGTGCACTACGAATTCTGGCTCCTCCCATGACCAAAGGGCTTGGATTTGGTCATTTTTGAGATGGGCATCCTCGGTTTCCATTATGGCCAAAAACCGGGAATGACCTTCTCTAAGGTCGACCATCTCTAACGTTGACCTAAATGTTGAGATTTGGGCGTCCCCAACCGTATTATCGAAATGAAAGACAGACGCCCATCTTGTTTCAATAAAATGGGTTTCCCCACCACTTTGCGGGACCGTCCTGCAAGGACACCTTCATGAAAACTTGGGCGCCCCGTTCGATTATGCCCCTCCACAAGGAGAATCCTGTGTTTTTGAATAGCTAAGGGATGTCATTTATTTATTTATTTGTATGACTGTATGCAAGATATTCACAAAAATAAATTTTATGTTCAAACAACTTATTGCATCAAAATAGACATCAACAAACTTGGCTTTGCATAGCACTGATATCAAGTTTCAATGTAACTATATAACTGTTTACTAACTAACAGGCAGCAATGAAGAATTATGCCCTGTGACAGTGCTCTAAACCATGGTAAATGTCCTAGTATTATACCCGTGTACAGCAATTTACATTTTCCTCCATATCCCTCTGTCCGCTCCCCCCTCCCCTTACCCATCCCACAGTACCCTCCCCTCCCTATGATGTTTTATTCTATTGCACTGGTACAAGGTCTAGAAAAATAAAAATATTCAGTAGAATAGGTGATTCTGTTTAAACCTCCAATAGTAAAAATGTGGAAGTTAAGAAGGGTGCTATTATTCAATAGATTTCTATAAACAGAAGCGTGAAATCATTCATAATACTGAAAAAAATGAATTAATTTAAGAACCCTTACCATAAGAAATCCCAAATGACTAGTACATTAGCTAAAACATGTAAACAAACCGATTGTAGATGACACACAGAACCATTACATATCAATAAATGGCCAATTAGTTTTATTAGCCAGAAGAGATTTCATAAGCCAATCTGAAACTAGCCACATGCACACTGGCACCACTGAAAGACACTACACCTTCTATTACCATCCTCTAATTAAATATATGGTGTTCTAGAGCATATTGGTTTTAAGGGTTTAAGATCTGGCATTTACATAATACTGAGAACAGTGGTGTAGCCACAGGTAGGCCTGGGTGTGCAGGGGCCCACCCAGCAGCAGTGCACCTTTGTGAGAGCTGGCATGGGCTGGAGCAAACTAGACCCCTGTGGTCTGACATCTCACTCTGTCCCTCCTCCCACAATCCAACAGCTTGCTCTCTCTTCCAACCCCCACCCCTAGTCTATCTTAACGTATGTCTTTGTTATAAAAGATCATAGGCAGCAGTAGTAATTCACTCAGGCTGCTGCCCGGTGAACCCCGGAGCCTTTCCTTTGATACATTCCATCCATGTGAAAATAGAAATTCACGTCAAAGGGAAGGCTCTGGGGTTTAATGGGCAGTAGTGTAAGTGAATCTCTGTCACTGCCAGAATCCTCTAAGGCAAAGATACATGTTGAGGTAGACCGGGAGAATGGATTGTGAAGGAAGAGAGATGCCAGACCTGAGGGGGTGAGGGATTGGAGGGAGAAAGAAATGCCGGATCACGGGGGAAGGGGGGAATAGAGGAAGAGAGAAATGCTGGACAGCAGGAGGGGGGATCAATGCAGAGGGCTTATGCTAAATCCTGGAGTGGAGAGATGGGGGACAATGGGAGGGAGGGAGGGAAGGAAGAAAGAGACCCGGGATGGGGGAGGAGGGAAAGAAAGAGAAAAGAAAAACTGGGATCAACATGATGCAAAAATAAAATGTCCAGATAACAAAGGTAGAAAAAACTGTTTTATTTTAAAACTGTGTTAACTGGAATAAGAAACATGCATGGCACAGAGCTGCCAAGTTACTCATTCCAGGATGGAGACTTTTTGGCCAGTCCTGATTTTAAACTTATATCCCAAAGCGTGTAGTATTTGATGTCCATGATTCTATCCAATGAAATCAGTGCTGCAGATCCCATAATGCAACAGGATGAAGTTGGCAGAAATCCAGAACCGGCCAAAAAGTCTCCCTCCTGGAATGGGTAACTTGACAGCTCTGTATGGCAGATGCCTTTGTATTGAATTCAGTACAAAAGGAAATACATTTCTGTTTTTATTTCTCAGTGTTGCACTTAAAGTTAGCATATTTGCGGGGACAAAAAAAGAGGACACAAAAAATAAAAATAGTTGCTGCCTTTTCTAAAGAAATATTTAATCATAGCAAATGTGTAAATGGCTTTTATTTAAAGAACACACATCAAACAGTGCCTGATTTACAGTACAATAGTAGAGAATCTACTTTTCAAAAACTTCTGGATTTGAGTTTAAGTCTGAGCCCAAGCATACTTATCAGAAGAGCAGATATCACCTCAACAACTTTGGCTGGCTTCTGAGATACATGTGACAGTCTTTGCATGACAAATACTTAAAGCTTTGCTGCACAATCAGAATTATTTTGACAGATTCATCCAGCAGGAAACAGAGAGGAAGGAGATCAGCAATGCCTTTCTCACTCTTTAGCACTCCCGTGTGTCCAGACTGACTAATAGGTCAGAGATGGTTTCTCTCAGTATGTGGGCAGGTTTGTGGGTCATAGGCACATACAAGAAAAACAGAACATTTTCATAAAAAAGCATGTAGGACATATCTGAAGAAGTCCAAAGGAGGACATGTCCTCTTAAAAGAGGATATATGATAATCCTAGTTGCACTACATGCAAGTTTGACTTCTTGGGTTCTTGTTTTATACTTGGTGAGGGTCTGTTGGTGGTAGAAATGACAGGTGGAGAGATTGGGGGAGGGGTCTTTAACTTTTGCCTCAGGCCCTAGTATGTCTAACACTGGCCCTGACCCTTGCTGTAGCTGGTGGGTATCCCCAAACCCTGACATCTATAGACTTCCTCCAAAGGCAGCCAGAATTATTCCCTTCTCTCAAGCTCGACAATCAATGGCAGTGTCACTGAGGACCAATGCTGGCACCCTGAGCATGCACAAAAACTGACCATGTGCTGGCATTGGTTGCTCAGGGACACTGCTGCTGAATACCAAGCTTGATAAAAGGGAATTCTGACTACCTTTGATGGAGGTCTTCAGCTGGCGGCGCAAGAGATTCCCACCAGTTAAGGTATTTATACTTTGAGTTCGGAGGGCACCAGGGGGCAGAGAGCAGGGGGAGGGGAAACAGAGAGAAAATATCATACTCACCCACTTTGGCAAAAATTGGTTGTCTAGCTACTCTACTCACTGAATGTACTATGTTAGCAAACTAAACAAACTGGGGAAGGGACTGAGAAACCAGAGTTTCATATGATCTTTCTGTTAAAAACATCAACCCCTTATGGCATGCAGTCCTGTCTTTTTGTGGTCTTTGAATCTGTCTCTTTTTAGCTTTTTCTGTGGGAGTACATGCAGGAACCCCACCTAGAGTGTTAAGGACTCTGAGGAGTAAGTTAGTAGAAACAGCAAGCTTTTACAATAACACGTTTCCAATTATGTTATACAATTTTTCCCTGTAAGCATATAGTATAATGTGACACTTCACTCTATATATAGTGAGAGAGAAGCATAGATTAAAAAAGAAAAAAAAAACACATGTTAAATGATTTAGTGCTTTCCTGCTGAAATCTTTTGTTAGATTTTGTACATGCTAATGCAATACTGTGGTAAATTATGTAAATGAAAACTTTCTAGTGAAAGAGAGAATCCATTTGCACAGTCTGACTAGTAGTCTCTTAAAATAATAAAAATCTATAAAAGTCACAGATACCTACTATCAAAAGCCTTTCATTTGCATATTTCAGATATGCATGCTTCTAGTGAATTTTCCCTTTGCATTGGGTTCCGTTAGACATAAATAATGTGCACCCAAGATAAATGGGTGGGAGAAACTGGAAACAGAGCAGCTCATCTCATGTTTTCTTTACCATCCCCAATTTCAAAAATTACTAATGTAGCAATGCAGTAAAAATTGTGGAAAATGCCTAGCCTTAACTATTTATGGGCTTTTCTTTAAGAATCTGTGGGAATGTTTGTTTTAACAGTGCCTTCTTCATTCTTTTAGTTACCTGTGCTGCCATGTTCCCCATACCCTTAGTTAGCTAAGGTCACACTTCTTTCAAAGCTGCCACAGCCCATTATAGTGCTGGTTATACAGCACAACTACACATATTTACCCACAACACATATTTACCCACTGCAACCATTAACCTTTCCACTTTACATTTTACTACATGGAAATTTACCTATAAAAGAATGTTTTTTTTAGAGTTATCAAATATTGCTGTAATTATTTTTATTTCATACTCTGATAAAAAGTACCTCCACTTTTAAGCAAAGGGCATAACATTGGCTGAGCAGCCCAGAGCCAAAGGTGAAAGTTTATGGAAATAATAGAGTAAAAGATGGTTGAAGTAGCTGAAGGAAGGGTTAATAATAAATAGATTAGAAGAGGAATTACAATGATTAGTAATGGAGGTGAGGGTAAGATTATAAGAGGGGAACAATTGGTAGGAGGGCTAATATAAAGAAAACAGGAATTGGAAAAGACGTGAGGTGTGGGCGGAATTTTAGTGACACAATTGACAAAGGTTTTGCTTAGGCAGAAAAAAAGGGGGGGGGGGTTAGGAGAAAGGGAGGGTAGAGGATGGTGATAGCTTGGGTTAATTTGTTATTGTAGTGAGGAAGGATAGCTTTTCTGATCTGTTTCACTTTGGTTCTAGGTCCGGGTTTCGAGGCAATGTTGCATGGAATCCTGTCAGTGGGAGGAGCAGGTCTGAAGTTGTAAACTTTTTCCGTCACAATGTGAAGCGCTGTGGTAAGGTGACCATCGTCTGAAGCAGTTAGGAAGAGGTGGTTGGTAAACGGTAAGCAGCATGGAGTGTTTGCTGGGCCAGATTGCAGCAGTAAAAGTTCACCAGAACTGTTTTCCTTTGAGGAGAAGAGACAGGAAATTGTTTTATTGCTGTGGGTTTTCACTGAGGAGTAGTTTGAAGGGGTAATTGATGCGTTTTATTTAAAGGACTAGAGGGGAGCTGGGTGAGGGTTTCACCCAAGGTTTATGGTGAAACTGGGAAGATTAAAGATTATTGAAGGATAAAAGGTTTATTATGGATGGCTCCAAAGCAATTAACTTATTCAACATCTTTTTAACTTATTTGAAAGCTTCCCATATATAGATATAAATATCATGAAATAAAAATTGAATATTATTAAAACAGCTTCAAACAGTAATACATGGCCAAATTTCAGTGAGGATATCTTGCTAATGGGTTCATCTTAACCGTTGTTGTAATCTGCCTTGGGAAACCTGCAGGCTTATTTTCGAAAGAGAAGGATGCCCATCTTTCGACACAAATCAGAAGATGGGCGTCCTTGTCACAGGGTTGTCCAAATCGGTATAATCAAAAGACGATTTTGGGTGTCCCCAACTGCTTTCCGTCGCAGGGACGGCCAAAGTTCATGGGGGCATGTCAGAGGCGTAGCGAAGGTGGGACTTGGGCGTGCCTAACACATGGTCACCCTCGACCCATAATGGAAAAAAAGGGCATCCCTGACTAGCACTTGGACGACTTTACCTGGTCCTGTTTTTCTTACGACCAAGCTGTGAAAAGGTGCCCGAACTGACCAGATGAGGGAATTGGAGATGACCTCCCCTTACTCTCCCAGTGGTCACTAACCCCCTCCCACCCTCAAAAAAAATTCTATTTTGTGCCAGTCTCTATGCCAGCCTGAAATGTCATACCCAGCTCCATGGCAGCAGTATGCAGGTCCCTAGAGCAGTTTTAGTGGGTGCAGTGCACTTCAGCCAGGCAGACCCAGACCCATCCCCCCTTACCTGTTACACTTGTGGTGGTAAATGTGAGCCCTCCAAAACCCACCAGAAACCCACTGCACCCACATCTAGGTGCCCCCCTTCACCCATAAGGTCTATGGTAGTGGTGTACAGTTGTGGGTAGTGGGTTTTGGAGGGCTCAGCACACAAGGTAAGGGAGCTACATACCTGGGAGCAATTTATGAAGTCTACTGCAGCGCTACCTAGGGTGCCCAGTTGGTGTCCTGGCATGTCAGGGGGACCAGTGCACTATGAATGCTAGCTCCTCCCATGACCAAAGGGCTTGCATTTGGTTGTGTCTGAGATGGGCGTCCTTGGTTTCAGAAACGACCAAGTCTAGGGACGACCATCTCTAAGGACGACCTAAATTTCAAGATTTGGGCATCTCCAACCGTATTATGAAATGAAAGATGGACGTCCATCTTGTTTTGATAATACGGGTTTCCCTGCCCCTCCATTGGGACGTTTTGTGAGGACGTCCTCAGCAAAACTTGGGCGTCCCTTTCGATTATGCCCCTCCTGGTATTATAAAGATTGGAAGTAAAATTAAGCTCTCCTTTCATTGGGGTACATAGAATCACATCTTCGCCTCTTCTCTTGTACAAATGGATTATTCTGTTTTGAGCATATTTCAGGACAAGTGATTTTCATAAGTCAAAATAATAGAAATAAATAATTTATTTCTTGCAGATCTCTCATTTGTTTTAACATAACTAAATGGGCTATATGCCCCTAATGTAGTCCACTGGTTTTCTTATATTTTGTCCTTGTGGTGATGTATACTGTGCCAAAACTGGAAATACAGTGATACAGAATAATAGAATTCTGTAACATCCAAAACTTATTAATTAACACTGTAATAGTGTTTGCATTTGGGTAATCGAGAAAATGCTGTTTAAAAATTATATTAGAAAGCATGATGTCGACCTGGTTAACTTCTGCTGTACATCAACCAGTAGTAAATAGTAATAATAAACAATATTAAGTGCATTTTTATAATATTATTCTTCCTCTGTGTACATCTGTATGCTGCACAAGCTGCCAAGTTAAAAAATATAAGTGAGATTAAATAAAAATGCTACCAGAAATAAAGAATGACAGCATGGATTATGGAGCCCATCTTCTGTTTTTATCCAAACTCTTGGGTTCCTGCAACCAGCAGCGATTCACAGTCAGAGGTCATTGTCATTTCGTATATGGTATACAGCGCTGCTTATGCCTTGTAGTGCTATAGAAGTGATAAGTAGTAGTAATAGGATGCCAGGAATGATAATTGAATGGAAAGAAACGTCCAAGTCTGTTACGAATTTGCCCGTGTGTCAGGCTCTCATTCATCTCGCCCCCTGCTGGCAGGACCTGGTGGCTGCTATGGATTAACTACTTGCCGCTTCCCATGTTCCAGAAGTCAGGTCGGTCCGGTCCGGGTTTTTCAGTCTTCCAGACTGGCGTGGGATTTTAGGAACTAAGCAGCATCCTTACCTGGTGTACTCTCTTCCTGTGTGCCTTTATTAACCACCTGGAAACTTTCTAGTTTGCCTTGCAACAAAGGTCCTCAGTGGAGTCTCAGTCTGTGAGAGTTTTGTTGCAGTGCTACCTTGCTACTTTTCCGTGTCAGCTTGACCTTTGCCTGGCTACTGATTTATCCTTCTGTTTGCTGCCTACCCCGGACCCCAGCTTGTTTCACTGGCTTATTCTTCTGCTGCTGTCTGGCCAAGACCTTGTTGGATTTGTGGACTTTTCTCCTGCTTGCGGCTGCTGCTTCTGTTCCAGTCTGGTCCTGCCCTGCCCGGTAAGTCCTGTCGGCCGCCTGCAGCCGGGGGCTCAACTCCCGGTGAAACGCGGCTAGTGCAGGTGAAGTCTAGGGTTCCTGCTTTGTCTGTTCCGGCTCCTTGCCTCTGCTGCTTCTCCGGTCCAGCTGCTCCAGTCCAGGCTGTGTCAGGTTGCCTGGTTGAGGGGTTCTGCCACTGCCGCCTGTCGGTAGTGGTCCAAGGGCTCACCGTTCGTGACAGACGCTGAAGCGTGACAAAGTCAAAAAAATAAGTATGGTAAGTTAGCCTTTCCAATCATGCCCAGAGATAAATGGGTGCCCTGCTTGAGTAGCGGACACCAGGAGAGATTAAGGCATGACCCCTCCATAATCCGCCAGTGGTTACTGTTCTCCTACCTCACCCCTGAAATTGACTGTTATGGCACTGTCATGATGTCCACCCCGATGCACCTTTCCTTTTGCTGTTGGTCCAGCTGCACCTTCACCTCCACTCCAGGATGCTCTTCCTTGCTTCCAGGTCAGCAGACCCAGTTGTCCTAGGCATGTGCTTGCACCAGAAGTGCACCTTTATTGTTTCTGCTGCGGGAGACTCAGGGGATGCCTTCCTATGATGTCAGAAGCTGAGCCCTATATAAGGATGTCAGTGTCTCAGCTTCAGTGCCTTCACAACGACGTCAGTCGGGCCTTGATGTTCCAGTCTGGTCTTGATGTTCCGGTCTTGTTTGCCTTGCCTTGTCTTGCCAAGTTCCAGCCCTGCCTTGTCTCCAAGTTCCTGTCTAACCCTAGCCCTGCCTTGTCTGCGAGTTCCTGCCAAGCTCCAGACCTGTCTTGCGACCGAGTTCCTGCCATGCTCCAGCCCTGCCTTGTCTTTAGACTTTGCCATGCCATGGACTCAGCCAGTCTTGCCTTGCCTTGGACTCTTGCTCTTGTCCCAACTAGCTCTTGTCTTGCCTAAACTTTTCCTTCTTCCTTGCCTTGCCTTTTGCATCTAGTCCTAGCCTTGTCTGTCTTGCTCATTGCTGTGTCCAGTCCAGTTCCATCTGGACTCTTGCTTTTCCTTTGTCTTGCCTGTCTGAACCCACATTTAGCCTAGTTCCTTGTCTTGCCTTGTCCTGTCTGGGTTCCAATTCTAGCCCCGCTACCTTGATTTCCTTGCCTCATCTGGATCTGGTCCTTTTCTCATCTGTCTTGCCTTGTCTGTTGTGTCTTGTCTAGTCAAGCCTTGCCTCTGGTCCCGCCTTGGTTCACCTTGCCTAGACTCTTGCCTTGTGCCAACCCAGTGGACTTGTCTGCCGCAGCGCTGGCTTAGGTCCAAGGGCTCACCATCCTGTGTCAGTGACAGTAATACCGGAAAGGGAAACTAGATTTTCTAACAACATTAAGAATTGTGGGCATTTTGAACACTACAACAAGCAGGTCTGAAGGGTAGCCAAGTAGCCAGTGGCCTATAAACCAGGGGACCCAGGTTCAAATCCTACTTCACCTCTCACAATTTTTTTTAACCTTTAAATTGTGTACCCTCCAGAAACAAAGATATATGTACTGTACCTAAATATAAAAGACAACTGCAAACCTGAGAGTTATCGAGGTGTCTTTAATATCCAGGTACAGTAGGTATTTCTCTGTCTCTGGAGGGCTCACCATTTGAAATAAGAGTTGCTATGAAATATGAACCTGAGTGCCCTGAATTAAAGTCCACTGCACTGACCACAAGGCTGCCCCTCTGCTCTGCAAGGATGTCTATGTGGCCATTTTTCTACAAATTCTAATAGATATCCTTGTCCTGGGTTCTTTTGTGTTTATAATTTGGACATTTATATTGGAAAATGGTTCTTCATTTTGGACATTCTCACATATTTTCAAACAGAAAACCCCAATGTTTTTCACCTTCATAAATGGCCATGAGATGAATTGGGGAGGAGGGTGGATATCTGGATATTATGAGCTGATGTCCCCAGTTCTGACTTGGATGTCCTTTCTTAAATTCCCCTTCATGTTACTATGTTACTATAAGTATGGACAATGATTACTTCATGGGGTCAGAATCCAATCAGCAGTAGTCAGTTAAATATTGATCTCCATGGATAGGAGAGATGTAGCAGTGGTGACTATCAAATATTGTCCTATAGAGCCAAGATGGAGTCAGCAGTGGCAATGATCATGAACAAAGCAGTAGCTGGAAGAATGAGTTACTAGAGTTGAAAGAGTAACTGTAAAGGGGTTAATGGTTAGGAGAAAGGAAGAAGCTGGCGAGGTAGTGGAGATAAGGGGGTGTAGGAGAGAGAGAGAGAAAGGTGAGGGATATGTGATAGTGTAAGATTGGCAGGGAATGCTGGAAGAGAAATGATATGAGTAAACTGAAAGGTGGGAGGGAGAAGAGGAAAGACTGGCAGGAATATGCTGCAGGTCTTTGACTAGGTAGGGAAGTAGTGAGAATGACAATAATTGTACTCTCAAGGGGATTCTAGCATTAAAATGTATTCAAAGCACTTCTACAGTCATTTATGGAGTTGGCTGCAAAAGTACTTTAAGAAAAAAATCTTCTGATGCATGTGAATGGATAATTTTGGAAATGTTTTTCATTATACAGCCACAGTTTTCAGTTCTAAAATGGGGTGGGGTTAGAGACATTCTGGGAGCAGTGCCATTTTACTATATAACTTGTGCATTTAGGGGGTAGTTCTATAATTGGGTGTCTGAATTTAGGCAGCCACTTTACATGGACTGCGAGCTTATTCTGTAATGACACTGATTTACATTATGGCCATTATTGAATACCAGCATAATTTGTCACCAACACCCCTAAGTTTAGGTGCTAACATTTACACCAGATATATGGCTAGCATAAATGATACCACATAAATGTGACATTTGTGTGTGTGTAATTTCAACCTCATCTGTCCCTGCTCCTCCCCTGTAAAATCCCCTTTACATTTGCACACTAACCTCTGAATTCTATATATGGTGCTCAAAATTGCATGCCTAAATTTGGGCATGTGCTCAAATTATATGTGCATCTTAAATGAGCAATGAGCTGTTAGCTAGCAGTAATTGGATGCTAACGACCAATTATTGCAGTTAATTGGCTCCAATTTGGATTTGCATGTGCACCTTGCTAAGTGCTATTCTACAAAAGATCCATGCACAAATCTTTTAGTCTGCAACTGAAAAGGTTGCATGGCCATGGGAGGTGCATGGGCATTCACTACAGATGCACTCAGTATTATAGAATGTGGGGGGTTGTGTGCCTAACTTATGCACCAGGATATATACCAAGTTTTAGTTGGTGCAAATCTTTGGGCACACATCCTGACACTAAGCACTATTATATTAATGGTGTACAACATGGAGCACCATTTATAGAATACTGCTTTGTGACAGTTCTTTCAGCACCTTTGGGTGCCATTTACTGAATCTAATCCTAAATGTATATTATAGTATAGCTGTTGGTCATTCTACTGCCATTTACACATATAAGTTTGCACATGTGCATCATGCTAATATTCTCTAAAATTTAGGCAGACCCTAACAGAATGAATGGGAACCTCAGATTAAGTTATTCAAAGTTGTTAAATCACAAGAGGATTGTGAAAAACTGGAAGAGGACCTTACAAGACTGGAGGACTGGGTATCCAAATGGAAGATGACGTTTAATGTGAGCAATTGCAAAATGATGCATGTGGGAAAGAGGAACCCAAACTATAGCTATGTGATGCAAGGTTCCATATCATCGTTGAGGATACATCAAAACCCTCTACTCAGTGTGCAGCGATGGCTAAGAAAGCACTGGGACTAGGGGGCACACAATGAAGCTACTAAGTAGTATATTTAAAACAAACTAGAGAAAATATTTATTCACTCAACATGTAATTAAACTCTGGAATTTGGTGCCAGAGAACATGGGAAAAGAAGTTAGCTTAGCAGGGTTTAAAAAAGGTTTGGATACTTAAAAAAAAAAAAAAAAGCCCATAAGCTATTATTGAGATGGACTTGCGAAAATCCACTGCTTATTTCTTGGATATGCAGCATAAAATCTGTTTTACTGTTCTGGAATCTTGCCATGTACTTGTGACTTGGATTGGCCACTGTTGGAAACATGATACTGGGCTTGATGGACCTTTGGTCTGTCCCAGTATGGCAACACTTATCTACCTATATTCTTAATAGCACTCTTTGGATTTTTTGAGAGCACCTTTGGGAGCCATTGAATGAAACTAGTCCTATGTGCATTATTATTATAGCATAGATGTTGGTCACACTACTGCCATTTACACATATAAGTGTACACTTGTGCATCTAAATACTATTATTCTCTAAATTTTAAGTGTGCAATGGATACTTCAATTTAGGCAGCCTCTAATAGAATGAGTCAGTTACAGGGTACCTCGAATTACATACATGGACAGCACCTGGTAGAAGCTTCATCTATAAAGCAACGTGGGTGCCTACTTTGCTTTATAAAAATAAATGCATTTGGGTATTAATATGCCTAACATTTAGATGCAAGTACTTAGGTCAGTCACAAAACTGTTGTAAGTACAGCAGGTATGCACCTAACTTACAGTATTCTGTAACTTATCCACCTATTTGCCATGTTTGTCCCCTTTCAATATTTGTTTTGTATTTAACCACATATTGTAAGCACAGTGACTGCCCTACCCTGTGGTGGCCGTCAGAGGGCGCTCTCCTACAGGAAATCAGGAAAATGCCATGATACGGTCCCTAGAGGGAGCTCCAAGGTGATATCAGGGTAATTCCCCAAAGAGACAGCTAGAGGGTGCTCAGGTCATAAGGACCGGAGTTTTCCCCCAAAGTAGCTACCGGGGGGAGCTGTCAGAGCGGGGGAGGGAAGGTATTGAGAAAGAAAGTTCTAGACCCAGATCTTTCTGGAACCAGGGGGGCAAGGTCTAAAGAGGTGGGGAGGTTTATTGGCCACCCCATAAATAGTTTCCTTCCAGAAGAGGAAGGGAAAGAGGAGAGGGGAACCTGGAAAGCCTGAAGCCTGCTGGAGGAGATTACCTGGAAGATGGGAGAGAGGGATCCCTCTAAAAGCCTGGAAGATAATTACCAGGCTATGGGCATATTATTGATGGAACTGTAGATTATTTGAAATTGACTAACAGCCGTGGGGTGGAGGACAGGACTGTGATTACAAGTGTAGTGAGTGAAGAAAGTCCTGTCCAGGGGAGGAGGCTGTTTACACTGAGACCGAGGCATCCCAAGTAAGTGGGCTCAGTGGAGAAGAAACAAAGTGAATAATAAGCTGGAAGGAAAGTGTTCCCTGTAAGACTGGAGCAGAGTGTGAATAAAGTGAATTTGCATATGGCATGGAGTGAATTTGCATATTGAAAGCTGAGAAACCCAGGGTTATATTCCCAAAGAAGGGGTCAAGGGGCACCGCAATAGTACCAGAAGGATGACCAGTTACCAGAGGGTGTAACCAGGGAAGGATTCTCAAAAGTGATTATAAATAAGGAATAGTCACCCTGAGTGAAAGAGGAGCCCCAAATATTAAGACTGGGATTACAGGATGCTGTAGAGAAGAACTGTTTAAGTTCTTCTCAGAAGCCAAGTGCTAGTGAGGCCAGGCAGAGAGCATGTGAGATTGGACAGGAGCCACAAGAGGGTTCTCAGCACACAAGAGCACCCCTGGGGGTTTACAATATTTGTAGAATAGTTCTGTGGTGGCATGCTGGCATATATGCACATAAGTAAGCATAAACACATATATGGGTCATGAATTTGATATACTGGCTTTCTGTTTTACAGCCAAAATGGTTAACATATTATACATATAGGTAGAATATAGTCTTCTAATAACTTATGGAATTGGTATGTTAGCACTTATGTTATACAATTATCCCCTTTAACAATTATCAATGTGGGTTAAGACAGGTTATTTTACTGTCAGCCTGGGTTGTTAGGTTTAATTGCATAAAATGAGACTTAGGCATGTTGTAGATTTAAGTAGCAAGTACATACATAAATGTCAGTATTCTAGTCATTTACACTTATATGTGAACTCATACATGCTATTTGCTATTCTGTAAATATGTACTTATCTTTGATGGTATATACTTTGCAGGTGGGCAAATTCTGGGCAGAATATGGGCAGGGCATACCCTTACACATACAAATTATAGAATATTATATTTACTTGTCTCCTCAAGGTAGGTGCAGGCATTGACAATGGTTCTATAGAGTTAATGTCCTAATGGGAGTTGGATCCTTAAGGACAAACTAGTTGAAGAACAAATGAGAAAGTGGTCTACTCTTGATTCCTTTCTTCCCAATCCAGGGAAAAGTTATTTCACTCAGTTCCTTAATTGGGTCTTTTTGTACATGCATTTCTCATGAAATCTGGCACTAGATTGGTTGCAAATACAGGTGTATGTAACAAAATTGGCACTTACACATATAGTTGCAGTGATTATATGTGTAAAGTCCCAAAGCCTGCTGCTCTTTTTTAGAACGTGTCGATTTGTTAAATCAATGTTCCCACTGTATGTGCCAGCAAACAGATGTACCACATTCTGCAGAGTTTCTATAAAGTACTAGGGCAACTGTACATGTCCTGACTTGGATGTTCCACTTTCTACCTTGACATTATATAATACATTTTTCATCTTGATCTTCATTTCTTCATGATCTCTCCTGTATGCTGATACACCTCCAAAGGGCAAACAAAGCTTACTGATCTCAGTATTTATTAATTGTTAAGAAACAGAAACAAAAGTATTTTGAGCGCTTGTTATTTTCATCATAATTACTTCCCTATTCAAAGCTTTTGTAAGATCCAGAAGAAGAAAATACTATACCTATCTGGCAAATGTAAGGCAGTTGGAAATTGTCCTTTTCAAAAGAACAGCAACTGAAGCAGGTCAACAATTACTGAAAGAAATATGTGGTCTGTAGTGCATTATCCTACAGTGTTTTACTACTACCAATGAAAAAATTAGTAGTTATAAACAAATCTATCCACTTTGAAATAAAATCAGGGTATCTGTCTATGCTTCATGTGAAACTTGTGATTATTAAGGGAACAGTGTTCTTAACCAGTCTATTTCTGAGTTAGAGTATTTGATACCTAGAGCAGTTATTGTATTGTACATGGATGCTCTATTAATCTTTCACTATGAACAGTCTCTCTGTTTAATGAAACCAGGTCCGATGAGGCAGTGCATGGAACTGTGATCAACCCATTCATCTTTATTTGATTCCTTGCTGACACCAGAGTTGCCCTATGACATAGGTTAAGTCACTGAGTGGCCATTACCTCCTCGTTTGCTCTCTCTTGTTACTCCTAACCACTTTTCTAAAGTCAAATTCATATGATTTGTGCCAATTTCATGGGGCACAAACTGGAATGTCCGATAACGTTCTACATGACTGACTCTGAACAATTTCACTTGCACATCATGAGCTGTGGTGCCTGTCAAAACACGCTTTCTCTTCTTATAGATTTTGATAGAGCTATGAGTTCCAGAGGTCTCAATTGTAAAATGTCATGGCACTACAGCACAATTTTTTTTACAGTAATTTCACAGTGTCACTTTGTCATTATTTCAAGATAGCTTTGGACCATGACTGAAATGAAACATAGCCCTTGGAGTATCTGGTGATACAAAGTGTGAGTTAGGGTGACAAAAAAAAAAAGCAGGTATAGATAGAAACTCCTACAGGGAGAAAGAGAGGACAAGAAAAAAAAAAGAGAAAAAGGAAACCAAAATTTCAATTTTTTTTACTGTCAGGATTATACTAGTCAAATAAGAAAAAAATAAGAATGAGGGAAAATATTTAGCATTTAGTGTGGATGTCTTTTGAAAGCATACAATGAAGATATTTATCATTTCAAAGTATATAGAAAACAGAAATACAGTAATTACATTATTGCTTTATTTTGATATATATGATCAGTTTTAATTGTGAATCAGTTCACGTGATGACATATCATGATGATTTAGCAAAGTTCCAGATTCCCAAGAGGCATCAGTTGTATAAGTCAGCTGCCACATATTGCCTATTAGGGGCTTATTCTATGAAGGAATTTAGGTGCTGAGCATCACCACAAATGCAGCATGTTTCTTTAAGTTAGGCAATGAACACTTATACCTACCAGAGATACATGCATAACTTACAATATTCTGTAAGTTATGTGCAAAATTATGAGTCCTGCCCTTGCTGCCTATGTGTATGCCACTTCAAAATATGTGTCGTGTAAGATACATTCAAAATTACAGAATATCTAGGCTAGAATAATATTTCATATAGGGAATCCATGTTCGTACTGACAAAAAAAAATAGAAGTTTGAATTAAATCTGCCCCAAGGCATGTCTAAGTATCTGCTGTTGGGGCAACTGTAAATCCTGAAATCTGGGCCCCTTATAATCCCTCCAAAGTGTGCAGCTCTCACAGTCATACTTTTCTATCCAATCCTCCCTTCCAACCCACAAAGCAGCAGCCATCCCTAATATCAGCCCAATCTCTGGATGACAGCACCTCCTGTGTCACCAACTCCCATGTCTTCATCCTCTCACCATGACAAACACCCCTCATGATACCCCTCCCCTGATAGCAAACATACTTCTCCCAATGGCAACAACCCCTTCCCCCATAAAAATCCTTCCCATATGTAACACCCTCCATCCCCCTCAATGGCTTTCCCAGCAACTCCTCTGGCTGCCAATTCTCTCTGAGAATATTTTCCTCATTGCAGCCTTTCATGGCAACCTCCTCATGCCTGGGCAGGTGCCTAGCACTTAGTGCCCTCCCTAGAAGACAAATCCTCCTCCTATAGTGCTAATCATGTCAAACATCCTCCCCCAACAAGCCCCCCCCCCCCCTTCACCTTCACACTAGTACTAACCCTTTTTTAGTATTCCTGTTTCAGTATCATATTGGACAGCTGGTCAAATCTGATATGAATGTAAGATGAACAAGATGGAGGGAAAGAGGGCAGTCAAGATCTCTGCAAATGTGCTAGAATTAAGAGCTTCCATCAGCAGACATTAGACATCTGTACTGCATATCAAAATGTCATTGGACCTACAGCAGTGGAGACATCAGAACATTTGGGCATTTGTGGGACAGCCTTTCTTGATAATGCAGGAGACAGTGGATAACCACGCTCCTGGTGGAAATTCAATTAGGCAACACAATGATGAATAGTAAGTTGAACCAGGTATAGTGATGTGAGGGTGATCCAATCTGTATTGCAGGAGGTGGCGGGCTGATTAGATCGTGTGGAACAAAGATTGTCTCTAGCAAAAAAACAATTTGAGGGAGTTATGAACAGAGTCCTCTAGTATTAGAATGGCTTTATAGAGCGCTGTCCTAAAAATTGAGGAACTTGAAAATCTTTCCCAGGGATAACATGTACATTTGAAGGGTTTTTCCAGAAGACGAAGAGATTGGCAAAATGGAGAGTTTCATTGGGATGGTCTTAAGGGAGCTATTTAAGGATCCCCCTTGCTGATGGACTTGCCAATTGATAGAAGAGATACACTTACTTACATGCATGAATGATGTCACAAATTGAAAGTTACGTGTGTATGTGTTTGTCACTATTAACATTGATGCGCTAGCTTCATGACACATGGGCTGTCCCAGTGGCAGAGCATGGTTGTTCTGCCTAGCAATTCACACACCTTATGTAAAAATATCAGATGCACATATTGCAAGGCACATTCAGGCATGCTGGCTTATGCCTGTCATTGACCTGGCATAAGCTGTTGTGCCTAAGTTTCAGTGAGCCAAAGTGGCTTTGTGCTACTATTCTATAACAGGTTAGGTGTGCCTTAATGCTGTTATACAATTAGTGCTAAGTGCGCTTTTTTGTTGTGCCTACATTTATTGGTGAATTCTATAAATCCTGCCTAAATATTGGTGCCAAAAAACCCGCTTAAGCACTATGCTATAAGCCGTGCCTAAAGTTAGGCATGGTTTATAGAATAGCATTTAAGTACAGGGGTCACTTGTAAATTGAGGCATATCCATTTGCACCAATGAAAATGTGGTGCAAATGCCCTGCCTAAATTTATGTGTAGAACCCCCTTATTCTATAATTTTATTTATTAGGATTTATTTACCGCCTTTTTGAAGGAATTCACTCAAGGAGGTATACAGTAAGAATAGATCAAACATGAGGAACAGGCAATTACAGCAGTAAAAATATTCAAGTAACAATACAAAGTATGGCATGGTATACTACTTGCAATTACTACACAATACGTAATAGAACATTATAATTGGTAGTGAAGGGTAAGGCAAAGTTGTAACATATAGATGAGTAAGAAAGTAGGAAGAATTAGAAAGTAAGATGACTGATTTGAAGAAAGTTGCACATGAGGTCAGAGACATGATTAAATATCATCTCAGCTAGGGTAGGAGTGGATAAACATGTCCCGCTGCAGTATGTGCAGCCCGAGTCAATCCTTGTGTGTGTGAGTGAGACTAACAAGTTAGTTACTTCTTCCATTAAAGGTTTGGTTGAAGAGCCAAGCTTTCACCTGCTTCCTGAAGTACAGATAGTCTTCTGTTAAGCGGAGCCTTTCTGGCAATGCATTCCAGAGTGTGGGGGCTACTCCGGAGAAGGCTCACTTGCGGGTATCACATCGTGTAATGTCTTTTGGAGAGGGTGTAGTTAGTGAAAGTCCTTGGGAGGACCTTAGTGTCCATGGCGGTGTGTGAAGGATCATCCTATTCTTCAGATACTTGGGGCCATTTCCTTTCAGGGCCTTGAAGATCAGACATAGAGTTTTAAATTTAGCCCTGTATTGTACTGGTAGACAATGAAGTTTTTGCAAAAATAGTATAATGTGGTCTCATCGCTTGTAACCTTCAATGAGTCTTGCTGCTGCATTCTAAATCAACTGGAGCTGGTGCAGGCCCTTTGTAGTCAGACCATTGTATAGTGCATTGCAGTAATCCAGTCTTGATGTTACCGTGGCATGCACAACTGGGATAAGATTTACCTTCTCAATGTAAGGAGAGAGGTAGCGTAGCTGTCACAAATAGTAGAAGCAGCTCTTGAAGGTTGCTTGGATTTGGGGAACCAGAGTAAGTGTTGAATCTAACTGTAGTCCAAGGTTCCAGACTTGTGATTTGAGGGGGAGTTCATATTTCCCAAAAGGGATTTTGATGTGAGGTATGTATCCACTTGTGTTAGGGACCCAGAGAAGCTCGGTTTTACTTGGGTTCAGGCAAAGTTTGTTGTGTTTAGCACATTCTTGAATTGATGCTAGACAATTAATCAGTTTATGCAAGGCTATAGGTAAGTCAGGTTCAATAGGTATGAGTAGCTGCACATCATCCGCATAGATGTAGAACTGAGTGTCCATTGACCAAATCAGCTCACCTAGTGGCTTGAGGTAGATATTGAACAGAATAGGTGACAGTATTGATCCTTGTGGTACCCTGCAGGTCAGTGTCCATGGTGGTGGTGAGTTGCTGCCAAACATTATGGATTGTTGCCTGTCTGATAGATAGGATCTGAACCAGGCAAGTACTGTTCCATTGATACCTGTTTCTGTCAGTCATGCTAGCAAGATATCATGATCCACAGTGTCAAAAGCTGCTGAGAAATCTAGCAGTACTAACATCGAGGTGAATCCCTTGTCTCGGTTTCTGTGAAGATCATCTAGCAGGGATACGAGGACCGTTTCTGTTCCATAACCGGGTCTGAATCCAGATTGACATGGATCTAGCCAGTTACTCTTTTCTAGCCATTCATTAAGTTGAACACAGACTGTTTGTTCTATGAGTTTCCCTAGAAACGGGATGTTGGATACTGGCCTGTAACTTTCAAGTTTGTCCTGATCAAGGTTGTTTTTCTTCAGCAGAAGGCGAACCACTGCCCTTTTTAATGCTGTTGGTAGTTGCCCATTAGAAAGAGAGGTGTTCACAATTTTTGTGGCGCCTTCTATAAGGCCCATACTTGCCTGCTGCACTATCCTTAATGGGTAGGGATCGAGGGAGCAGGTAGTTGGTCGAAGGTCTCTTAGGATTCTGTCAAGGCTCTCCTCTGTCCTTTGGTGTACATTACATTTGGGCTTATATACCGCTAACACCTTTTCAGCAAAATCATTGCAGTTCAATTTAGACTAGGCAGGCTGGTTTTGTTGTGGGGGTTGCAATAGGCTGTTTATTATACTGAACAGCTGCTCGGTTGAATTGGCAGCCTGTGCAATGCATTGAGAGAAATACTGTTTTTTGGTTGCTGTTAAGGCTTGGCGGTACTTTGCCATGTGCTTCCTGTAGTTTAGCCTGTCTTCATCCAGGTGAGATTTGCGCCATCTCCTTTCCAGTTTTCGTCCTTCGCGTTTAAGGATCCGAAGTTCTGGAGAAAACCAAGGTGAGCGTTTGTGAGTGGGGCATAAGACCTTTTTTAGTGGTTCTGTTTTCTCTAAGGTCTTGGCTAAGTGTGTATTCCAGATGTCAACTTGTTCTGACACTGTTGTCTTTTCATCTACATGTGGATAGTCCAAGGCCTCTAGGAAATTCTCAGCGGCAAGCTTTTTTTGTCTTTGATCTCCTTCCAAACTCTGGGAGGTGCCATTTGTTTCAGGTGGTCACTTAGGGAGAATTTAATTAGAAAATGGTCTGACCATGATAGGGGTGTTATTTCAATACTGTTATCTCATAATTCTGAGATATCCACCCCTTTGTAGAATACCAGGTATAGTATGTGACCCTTTTCGTGGGTTGGAGAATTGATCACCTGTGTAAATCCTAGTGCTGTCATCGTGTCCAGAAAGGCAGCTGTGGTGGTATCTGGGATTTTGATATGTAGATTGAAGTCTCCTATGATTACCAGCCTAGGGTATTTCAGGGTCACTTGAGTAATCAGGTCTAGGAGTTCTTGCACAGATAATGTGTGCCATGAGCAGCCAGATTGGCTTCTCCTCTTCAAGTTGGATTAAAAGAGATTCTGATCCATGTAGCTGGGGGATGGATATTCTGTGCAGTTTGATTGTGTCCCGAATCAAGACTGCTACCCCTCTACCCTGTCTTCCTTGTCTTGGTTGATGTTGGATGTTGAAACCTGTTGGGCATAGTTCAGCCAGTGGTAACCCCCCACTTTAATCTAGCCAGGTTTCACTTATTCCTAGGATGTCAAGATGCTGTTCATTTATGGTATCATGGATCACAAAAGATTTCTTTGCAGCTGACCTGGCATTCGCCAGTCCTATAGTTCCAAAGGGTGGTTTGGGGGTGCTGTGGGTAGCTTTGGTGTGACAATATGGTGATCTTTTAAGTACTGATATGTAGGTGTTTGACCTCTTGCACTTTTGCCTTCTCTTTGATTTGTGAGGATTATGGTTTCTTCTCCCACACACCACTGGGATGCCTGCATGACACATTTTTCTGTCAGAAGCTAGTTAGGCAAAGGTTCACTGGGTGGCGCTGCAATCCACTCTTTGGAGTACACCCTGTAGATCAGCAGTCTTCCTAGTTGGCAATGCAGGGTTAAGGCTTTAATAGCTGAAAGAACAGACCTTTTAAAGCTGTAAATTCAGACCAGGCCTGTGAGATCAAAGTCTTCCATCAAATAGAGAAATAAATGGCTGCACTTAGCACTTCTATGTGAAATTCTTGGAGACAGTGCATAGGTTTCCTTTAGTTTTAAGGAATCTAAAAGATTCAGAGTTATAGAAATAGATTATGTATTTAAAATACATTTTTAGCTCACGGTTTGCAGGTATGAACTTTAGAGTTTCTGGTTCTGATATCCTTGGATGGTCCAATTGATTCATGTTGCTGTAGGCTTTTTATTTATTGTCTCAGAGGAAGGATAGATGTAAATAAGGATTCAGCTCCAATCTCAGAGCATGAGAGTTATTTAGAGGAAATACAATTTCTTTTCTCCAGCCAAAAATAAATAGAAGAAGTTCCGAGTAAAATTGAGGACTGGTGCCTCAACACAGACTGAGCAGAAGTCAGTAAACGTTTGGGTTGTAAATAAGCAAAAAATAAGTAGAAAATGTAGTTATTTAATCTAAGTTGCAGAGCCTGATGTGAACCCAGCCAGCCAGCCAGATTAACCCTACTGGTATTGTGAGCGTAACACAAATCCATGCCCATGCTCCAACCTGAAATGCTCATGACCCTCCCATTTCCATGCTCCCTTTTCTAAGACACATATAAAATTTAAGCATTGATCACATGTATATGTTAATTGATTTTAATTAGCGCCAATAATTGCATGTTAAAAAGCCAATTATTAGCACTAATCGACCTGTTAGTCAACTAAATTGTGTGCACAAATTGGGCATACACCCAAATTTGTGTGTGCAGTTTCTGGCAACTTCTATAGAATCAGGGGGTTAGATGTTACTTTATAGAATTGCCCCTTTTGTGTAAGTATTGTGGAAGGGCAATCCTCAATGCTATACTCAATTTCCCAGAGTCCTCTATAACAGTGGTATCCACACAGTGAGCCAGACATTACTAGCAGCTCCTCATCTACCTAAAATTATGCTTCCTCTTTGAGAATTACCCATAAAAAAAGCCTCTCTCTCTCTCTCTCTCTCTCTCTCTCTCTCTCTTTCTCACACACACACACACACACATGTATGTACAGTATATATGTGTATTTCATAAAGTGCATGCATGAGTCTAAATTCTGCCACTGATCCAAACCCAGGAATGCCTCTTCCTAGGTTAGATAACTGGATGTTTATGCAAGGTCTACATGCAGAAGTATAAAGGCATAGACCTTGAACAATTTGAAAGAAGTCCATTTCTGCAGGTTAACTAATTTTTTTACATGTGGAAATGCCTTTTAAAATTGTCTTGTATAATGTGACTTTATATTGCAGGTTCATGCATTTTTATTACTAGAATCAGGATAACCTTCTTCTTTCTGCAACTCCTATGCACTCTTACAAGCAAACTCAATTAATCAATTATAAGACTGTACTCAAATTACTGCAGATTATGAGCCTCTTTTACACAGAACCATTGGAACCTGTGGTACACTGCATCAATTAAGAATGCTTAATTTTGAAATGGCACAAATGAGCAAAGTATGAGTCATAGTGAGCATTTACTTCTTAAAAGCCATCAGTGCTAATGGTTTTGTAACCTTTGTAAATTGAATACGGGTTTCATTTTTACAGCAAACGACACTCGCGTCAGGATGGTGTAATATTACTGCCTATACATACAGAGCTTTATGTGACCACACACTTAATTGCATAAATAATAAAGATAGGTTTTGAGGTAGGCTTCTACTTATCCTATGTTTTGCGAGCAGATATGATCATGTTTTGCTATCGTGCTGTAAGAAGTGCACTTAAGCCAATCAATAAATAATGATTCATAAGCCTTCCCCCACCCCCCATACAAGTTATGATAAGCAAAGATTAAAAGGACAAAAGACAAGAACATCTTGCAGGCACCTAAATACCGTGCCTGCTCTTTATAGGCTTTTGATCCACAGTATGTATATTATAGTTTCAAGTTCAAATGAGCCCCCAGCATGAATTAACATATCTTTACAACATCGTAAACAAAGACTTCAAAGATTTCTGATGGGAATTATTTAAGTAACACTAAAGTGCACCTTCATTATTCATTTATTTGCTTTTCATTATAATGGAACCGATTGCAATAAATTCCGTGGCCATATTACCAGAAGGTATGCATCATTTATAATAAAATCTTGCCAATAAAAATAACTGTCATTTTTATTTCTTTGTAAGTTGCAGTAAATAATACAACTTAAAAAAAAAGTGCATTAATGGAAAAATAAATGTTATCACAGAGTGAGTGTTCAGGTCTCTCTATATATCTATCTAGAAAGTGCCCTGTAGAAGTTTTCACACCCTTGTACATTTTGCACATTCAGTGTCAGAATACAGCAATAAAGGAGTTTGTCGCCCTGTTTTACACAAAATGCACTTTCAACTTTAAAGAGTAGTTACTGAAATAAAAATTCAAAATGTCTTGATTACATAAGCCTGTTTTTAAACATTTCCTTAATAAAGTCCATAATAAGTTATGGAATTCTTTTAGTAAGCTGAGGCAAAGAAATGGCCTCTAGCACACCTTTACGTGGGTCTTTTCTGAGCGCTAAGGCCACTTTTTGCTGCAGCCTGAAACTGGATGGTCTATTTTCTGTACATTGGGGTGCAGTGGGTATTTTTCTGTTCCTGGAGGACTCACAATTACAAAATAAAAGAGTTAAAGTGGGATTTGAACATGCATCCCTTGGTTTATTGTCCACTGCACTAATCACTAGGCTGCCCCTCTACTGTGCAGAGAAGTCTGTGTGTGACCAGTCTTCTAAGAATGCTACCAGACATATGTCCTTGTCCCTGCTTTTTTACTGTTCATATATTGGACTTTCTAGTTTGTAAAGTGGCTATTTAGCACACACATGCCCATCTCACACATTTTCAAACAGGAAATCCTGATGTATTTCCTGTTAGAAAATATATGTGAGATGGGATCTGTTTGGGGCATTTTGAGCTGGACCTTTCTATTCTGACTTGGATGCCCTTTCAAAAATGCCCCTTTACTGGTCATTATAAAATAGACTTGAAATAGGTTCCTATTTGGCTTTCACATATAGGAAAGTTGATTAATGCACATACTCTATACTTTTATTGTGTTAATCACATTTTGTATGCACTAATGAAAAAACAAACCAAAAAAATCTGAGGGGGTTATATTCAGCTTACTGTGTTCAGCAGTTTTTAAGCCTCTGACGGCTGTGAGCAGAACTGACTCCAGATATTTGTTGCCGGGACATATTCAGGTTCCATCATTGAATATGTGCAGACACCGGAAATGTATCCAGGCACAAGTTGATATTCAGATCCATGTCTGGTTAGTTTGACAGATAAAAGTTAGGAGAGTCTTTTTGCTGTTCTTACTTTATCCATTATCTTACTCCCCCCCCCCCACCTTTTACAAAGCCACGCGGGCGGCTGCCGTGCGGCACTGCTGACACAGCCCATTCATTTTTGCGTGCGATATAGCCAGTTATCTCCTAGCCGCTAACTGGGAATATTCAGCGGGGTATAGCCTGCTATCACCTTCTGAATATCTCCGGATAGCCGACTGCCATTTATCATCCAGGTGCAGTGCCTGGTTGGTTAAATGGTTTTCAATATCAGTGAGTGTGTGTGTGGGGGGGGGGGGGGTGGGGGGGTTGTATTTTTTCTCAAATCCTATATGCACAGATCAGATAATGATGCCATTGCAAGTAATCAACCCCATGTTAGGTTATAATGCCTCAAGCTTTCAAGACACTGGGGTTATGTGCTGAAATACCGTTGGCCACTATAGCAGGACCGTTCTTATCCTATCATGGATTGTTTCCTATCCTTGTTGTTTCTCAGGACACACAATATTTCTGTGCTGTATCACTATTCTTTGTTCTCTGTACTTCTTTGAAAATAGTTGTTGTTTGTGTCTTGAACTGAGTAAACATGTGAGAAACTGGTAATTTCCATCATCGAAGTGAATAAATGCAATCCAAGTCTAACTCCCTGCATTGCTTTATTATATCAATTAGTTAGAATCCATCCCAGCACTTATAGATAGATAGATAGATAGATAGATAGATAGATAGATAGATAGATAGATAGATAGATAGATAGATAGATAGATACCCCATTATATGGGCATTACTAAGATAGCAGTGGTAGACTTTTCCAGAGGCCCAGTGAGCTGGGCTGGAGAGTTGGGATGGTCCTGGGTGGGAGGAAGCATAACTCAAGGGAATGGTGTTGAAATAAGTTGCAGAGATAAAGTGTTTACCTGTAGAGAGTGACAGCAGAGGTAGAGTTTGAGTTTCATATGAGTCTGGAGTGAGGGACATGAGGTCTTTGGTTGCCTGTTCTCTCGCCAGGACCCCTGGGACTATTTGGGGGATCCTGGGGTAAACGAAATAAGGGCAGGCTGAGTAAAGGAGTAGTTGCTGTCCCTGTAAGTGCCAACTGAGAAGGAGATAGAGCTTTAGGTGGATAGGGTAATCCAGCCTGGAAGCAGGACCAGGACAGGGGAAGTCTCTCCAAGGTTGGAGTGTAGCCCTGTGAGATGCTTTGAGTTTGGATTTCTGGAAGCTGATTTTTAAATCTATAAAAAATAAAAAATAAAAAAAGCAAAAACAAAACAAACCCACATAAAATCTAAATATTGTCCACTTAGTGTGAATAGTATAATGCAATATATTTACAGCAGTGCTTCAGATACTGTTGCTTAAAGTTATAGCTTCTTTGCTTCATGATTTTCAAATGTACCTAATAAACTTTTTCTGTACTTTAAATGCCAACAGATGACATCCTTTGAAAGATAACCATGCTATTGGTCTAATGAGGGCTTGACGGTCATTGGACTTCAATAACTTTCTTAGAATGATATTGACATGTCATTAATTGGAACTGCAGTTTTTGCATCACATCCCTAAAACAAGTGTATTTCAATTCTTGATGCCAAACTGTTCTACAAATTGTTTGCTAAAAGATATTTGATTAAGTGCAGTTTCCGCTTAAAAAAAAATATCTAATACTGGAGATCAGTAAGGTCAGGCTGTATATCATATATTTGTATTTCAGCAACCTAATATTTTCCCATTAAGTTGAACATCAACAGAAGTCTGTTCATACAGATCTCTCATCTCATGTTTTCCAAAGACAAATGAACACTCACAGCTATTTCAACGAACAAACCTTGCCACTTCCTTACTTCTATTATTTATTTTTATACAGTTGTGGTTTCAAGTGCTGCAACCTAAGGGTGCACATTTGTTTCCATTTTGATTTATCATTTTTGTGTACATTTTGTGGGGATAATTTTTTTAAGTTGCCCCCCCCAAAATGTAGTGGTATAGGGCACATATGTACATGTAGTGACATGATGAATCATTTAGTGTACGCTTTACGTTGATTTAATACATGTTAACCAATTAATTAACTTGTGTTAAGTCAGTTAGAGCATTTAAATATGTTTAAGTGTGTTAGCACATTTATAAAAATGTCCAAAATCAACAAAATGGGTCATATTAAAAATGGACCCATACCTGAGCCATGTGCACATCCCTACTGCTTACTTATATATATCCCATATGCTGATGTTTCCATAGTCATAGTTTGGGCAGAACAAGAATGAAGTGGCAAAATATGTGCGTATTTTATAAAAGGCATGAGTAGATACTTCTGTAGCAGGATTCTTATATGACAAGTTCAAAACAGAACATGTTTTGTCTCTTTTATCAAAGCAACATTGACCTATGTAGGTCCCAGATCTGGCCTCAATAATATACAAATGATGATACAGAAATATACATCTGCACTGAAGAAGGTCTACATGTGTACTCTAAACATATACATGAATATTCTATAATATATGTACGCATTTGCAACCCTATCCGAACTATGCCCAGGGAACTCCTGTGTACATAGAAGGAAATTCTAAGTGCAAATTAACCGAATGTCATTAAGGCACCTGATACCGGCAGTCATCAGATCCCAAAAAGGACAACCAGTTTACATGTCAGGACTGATATGGACTTCCACCAGAATTTCCTCTGACTTTGCCCTGTACAGGCATACTCGTATAATTGCCCTTATAGAATACTAGCATACAGTAAGTCTGCATTTTAGCATCTAACTATACCCTGTCAAATGTTGGTGTAAATGCTCGTTGCTTCACTTCTCTCAGTTATATACTTAACTGACAATATTCTAGAACCTTAGGCATGTCTGGGCACACCCTTGACCTGCCCATGCTCCCCCCTCACTCACACCCCTTTAGCAGTTGTGGATAGAGGAATTACATGCTATGGTTATAGAATACTGTCTAAGGACAGTTATGCATGTAACTGCAAATTAGTGCCAATTAGTACCAATTAACTCCAAGTATAGCCTATTATTGGTAGGTGGTGGCAATTAGCACCTAATTTAACAATTAAGTTACCTGCATCTGTCATGGATATGTGTGCTTTTGGCAGTGAGTTTTTCCTGGAACTCTCCTCTTCCCTCCCTAGAGTTCCAGTTGTATGCGCAAGTACAGTGGCAAACACAGCTTGGTCCTGAGAGGGCTTGTTCCCCCTGCAGTACTCGCCTCACAGTCGTTAAGCGCCATTGCAGGACTGTGATTGGAGTTTTGTATCTCTTTTCATCCTCCCACTTTCAGAACTCCATGTAGGTCAGGGTCCTTCCCCTTTCAAGAATCCCGGTATTTTAGGGGAGGGGGAACCCCCTTTTCTTTTCCTTTCAAAAATCCTTCAGATTCTGCTTTCTCTCTCTTTGTGCCCGTATTCCTCTTGAGTAATTTCTCCTAACAGAATATCATTAAAGTTCTGTTGCAGTAGCACAAATAATATCATAGTCCCCCCCCCCCCCCAAAAAAAAAAAAAAAAAAAAAAAAAACAGCCCTGGCTCTGCTCTGCCTCTGCCAGGGCAGGACAGCTACCTCTCTTTCAGTGTTTGCTTTTTCACACTGGCCCACCTACAGCTGCCATAAACAATCTCCAAATGCTTCTACAAAAACTTCAATCCATTTTAAAATAAAAGGAAAAAAAATCAAAAATATCTCCGTGGCTTCCTCTGTGATGTGGGTCCCAACTCCTTCAAGTCCACTCAAGCTGGTTCCTTCCACCTCCATTTCTGCTGGGACCTCCTCAGTCTGAAGGTTTGTTAACTTCCACTCCATGGGCTCTGTCCCTTTCTGTAGTGTCTGAGTCTCAGAGGACCCTGTAAGCCCTACCATTACCTGAAGTTCACAGTTCACCTCTGAGCTCAGAGACAATTAAACTAACCTTGTCTCCAAAGTTCTAAACTATGGAGAGGAAAGGAAAGTTAAAGGAGTTTAAGACTCAGTAACTAGATAGATGGTAAGTACAAGTCATTTTTTAAAAATTTAAATCCAATTTGGGTTATTGAAAATGTGTTGATGTTAACAAAATTGGTTAATTTGTTGCATAAACATAAATTCAAACAATTTTTGTAGTGGAACACTAACCAGCAGTTATAATCTCTTAACAGGTACAGTAATACACCTTTAAAACAACAGTGAAACAGTCAGATAAGTATTGAACATGTTATCTTGTTTTCTTCCTCCTACACTATAGATATAACTTTCTTTTATAGAGTATGTCTTAAGAATTGATTTCTTGTGATCTGTTTTATGCCTTTCATGTGCAGACACCTAGAACCAGTCTCTAGCAAAGGTAAGTTTACTGAATTAAATGATTTCTCATTGTCCTTTATTTTGCTGTACATGGAGATACCAACTTACTTTTACTTTGGTCTTTCTTTGTGCTTCTTTTCATCTTGCTTGACCATTGGAGCTCAGGTTCTTTTCTTCCAGCTTTGGAACCTCCTGCCTCATGCTTTAAAGTAAATCAATACTTGTTGTTCCTAACACCAAGAACAGACTGGCTAGTTCACAGGGATTACTAGGGCTTTCCAGCTGACAAAATACATGATAATTTTGCAACCCTAAATAATTGTCCTATTATTTACTGTATATCCTGACTAAAGAAGGCACACTGCCCACAACTATTCAGTCTGTCCAAAAGGGTGCAAACTCCCACACTGCCACACTAGAAAATCATGCAGAACACACAAGCTGCAATGCTCCAGGCCCAACCTTAGGCCTTGGAGACCAGTTTTCCTAGTGGCTTAACTGGGATTAATCCACTTAAATAAACCTGTCTCATTCAGTTACAGAATTGGTTTCTCTTCCTCAGTCTTAACTGTAAAACATTCAAACAGCACACAAGTAGCAAAAAACAAAATCTGTTTCAGATTTTACCTGAACAAATCCTAGACCTTTCACTTCTAGCTCACTTCACCTTCACTCAGCAGTAAAGCACTTGGAGAAAAACTCACTTTCAACCACTTTTCTGCTGAGAAATCCTATCCTCTTCAGTGTCTTGAGCCCCTCTCCCCACTCCCAAGCTGTTCCTAAGGGAGTCAGTGACTCTGAGTCACCAGCTGACTTCTGCTAGCCATTCAGGTCTCAGATCACGGGATGTTCTGAGGCATGGACCCTAATTACACTTTTTTCACAATCTCCATTTTGAAAAAGAATTGTGCCATAGACAATAATAGAAAAGTTACATTTTTAGGAAAAATACCATAAAAATAACCATGCAATTTGTTTAAAATATCTTATAATCATTAGTGCTGTTAAACTACACAATTTTGTCATAAATCACTATCAAAACCCCCATAAAACCAGAGATATTCACTCTAATAAAATGTCATTGCCCCATGCCCATGCCCTAACACAGGGTTTATAAGAGACTGGGCCAAGCCCGGGACAAGGCCGCCCCTGGGGCTCCACCCCCACCCCAGAGGTCGTCGCCGCCCCCCCCCCCCCCCCAGGCCACCACGCCACAGTTCCCACCCGCCCCCCTCCGTCCGCCACCATGCTGGGCCCCCTGCATTGAAATCTAAAGGTGGACAAAGCAGTGGGACCAGATGGGATCCACCCCAGGATATTGAGGGAGCTCAGAGAAGTTCTGGTGGGTCCTCTTAAAAATTTGTTTAATAAATCCTTGCAGACGGGAGAGGTTCCGTGGGATTGGAGAACGGCTGAGGAGGTCCCTCTTCACAAAAGTGGTGATAAGGAAGAAGCTGGAAACTACAGGCCGATAAGCCTCACTTCAATTATTGGAAAAGTAAGGGAAGCGATGCTGAAGGAAAGGATAGTGAATTTCTTGGAAGCAAATAAGTTGCAAAATCCACGACAACATGGTTTTACCAAAGGGAAATCGTGCCAAATGAATCTCATTGAATTCTTTGACTGGGTGACCGGAGAATTAAATCAAGGACATGCTATGGACGTAATCTACTTAGATTTCAGTAAAGCTTTTGTCACGGTTCCCCACAGGAGGCTCTTGAATAAACTAGATGGGCTGAAGATAGGACCCGAAGTGGTGAACTGGATTAGGAACTGGTTGACGGGCAGACGCCAGAGGGTGGTGGTAAATGGAGTTCGCTCGGAGGAGAGAAAGGTGAGTAGTGGAGTGCCTCAGGGATCGGAGCTGGGTGATGTTGCCGAAGGGTTAGAAGGTAAAGTTTGTCTTTTTGCAGATGACCCCAAGATTTGCAACAGAGTGGACACTCCGGAGGGAGTGGAAAGCATGAAAAAAGATCTGCGGAAGCTAGAAGAATGGTCTAACGTTTGGCAATTAAAATTCAATGTGAAGAAATGCAAAGTGATGCACTTAAGGAGTAGAAATCCACGGGAGACGTATGTGTTAGGCAGTGAGAGTCTGATAGGTACGGACGGGGAGAGGGATCTTGGGGTGATAGTATCTGAGGACCTGAAGGCGACAAAACAGTGTGACAAGGCGGTGGCCATAGCTAGAAGATTGCTAGGCTGTATAGAGAGAGGTGTGACCAGCAGAAGAAAAGAGGTTTTAATACCCCTGTATAAGACGTTGGTGAGGCGCCACCTGGAGTATTGTGTTTAGTTTTGGAGGCCGTATCTTGTGAAGGATGTTAAAAAAATGGAAGCGGTGCAAAGAAAAGCTACGAGAATGGTATGGGATTTGTGTTACAAGACGTATGAGGAGAGACTTGTTGACCTCAAAATGTATACCCTGGAGGAAAGGAGAAACAGGGGTGATATGATACAGACGTTCAGGTATGAATCCGCAAACGAACCTTTTCCGGAGATGGGAAGGCGGTAGAATGAGAGGACATGAAATGAGATTGAAGGGGGGCAGACTCAAGAAAAATGTCAGGAAGTATTTTTTCACGGAGAGAGTGGTGGATGCTTGGAATGCCCTCCCGCAGGAGGTGGTGGAGAGGAAAACGGTAACGGAATTCAAACGTGTGGGATAAACATAAAGGACTCCTGCTCAGAAGGAAGGAATTCCCAGAAGCTTAGCCGGTGGTGGGAGGCAGGGCTGGTGGTTGGGAGGTGGGGATAGTGCTGGGCAGACTTATACGGTCTGTGCCAGAGCCGGTGGTGGGAGGTGGGGCTGGTGGTTGGGAGGTGGGGATAGTACTGGGCAGACTTATACGGTCCGTGCCCTGAAAAAGACAGGTACAAATCAAGGTAAGGTATACACAAAAAATGGCACATGTGAGTTTATCTTGTTGGGCAGACTGGGTGGACCGTGCAGGTCTTTTTCTGCTATCATCTACTATGTTACTATGTAAATCATCACAGTGCCTCACCTGTTACCTCGCTCCATGACTGAAAGCGCAGCGAGCAGTGGCATATCAGAGTCGCCTCTCTTCCGGCCTTACCTCCCTGTATCCCACCCTCGCTGAAGTTACATCAGATGAGGGCGGGACACAGGGAGGTAAGGCCTCAAGGGAGGCAAATCCGATCTGCCGCTGCTCGCTGCGCTTTCAGTCACGGAGCGAGGTGACAGGTGAGGCGCTGTGATGATTTCAATGCGGGGGTCCCGGCCCGGCGGCGGACGGTCGACAGAGCTGAGGGCGGGTGAGATCGGAGACTGCGGCGCCGGGCCCCCCTTGGCGGCCCGGGCCCTGGGAATTTTGTCCCACCTGCCCCCCCTCTCGGTGGCCCTGCCCGAGCAATGCCCACTCAAGAAAACCAAATTTAAAGCTCTGAACTGGCCCAAACTAAAATCTTCTTATTTAACCACAAAAAAATATTTTTTTTTCAAATAATTTCAAAACACTAGCCCACCTAAAGAGGTTCTCAGGAGGCCACAACCACAAAAATTAACCCTTTAAGCATCACCCCAAAAGGACAAAAAAATACATTTTAAAAATGAACTAAACAATTTCTTGGGCCACCAGACCCCTTAACTGGTCCCCAGTAGGGTTCTCACTTGTCCTCCAACTCCAATCCTGGCCCAGGATGTCCCTCCCAGCTGTGATAATCCATCGCGATTTACCGCAGTAACCACGGTACTCCAGCTGGAGCACCTCAAAAATCAAGGCCCCGGCTTCAATTAGGCCTAGCACCAGCCTGGCAGTACTACTGCACATACGCAATAAGGCTAGGGTTACCATATGGCTCCAGACAAAGGAGGACGGATTGAGCCAGCCGGGATTTACTTCTATTGCTTTCCATTGAATCCGTCCTCCTTTTTCTGGAGCCATATGGTAAGGCGCACATGCTTGGAGACTCCCCTTCACAGGCCGAATCTGGCCATTTCCTCTGTTGCGCCTGGCCGAGAAACAGCACAACCTAGCCAGGCAGTACAACAAGCTGCAGACAACGCGGCTCCACTCTACTCTAGAAGCTCCCAAATTGCCTCCGAACCTCAGCACAGTATGCAAATATTTAGTTAGCGTTATAATTGATCGATAATTCAGTTACCTGTTATTGTTTGCCATTTGCACTTTTTTATTTTGTTCATTGTTCCAGTCTGATAATAAACCTGTTTTGACTCTGCCTGTCTGGACTGATAAAGAATACTGGTGGTTTGTGTATTGGGTATGTGAGTGCTTTCTGGGAACTGTGGGACCACTGGGTGTGTGGTTCCAGTAACCTAGAAATCAGTGGGGATAATTGGAGAGCAGGAGGCTCACCCAGAGGCAGTTGTGACCTAGTTAGTGGGAGGAGGGTGCTAGTGTAGAGCACAAGCAGCAGGTGCAGGCAGACATGAGCTGTGCTAGAGACAGACCCTCTAAGTGACCGTGGAGTAATCCCAGGCGGGTGGTTAGGCATTTTGTGACAATAATGACATTCCTGACTAGTCCCATGAATCCGATGACTCCCAAACACACAAGGTCTACTATCACAACTTCTCTCTCTTGTCTCAGTGCTGATGACCCTGTGGCAATTCCATGGAGAATGAGAAATTGCATGGTAAGGGGTAGATTTTGAATGATTACATAATCTCTTTATAAAGGCGGTTAATAAATCCCAATAAATAACAAAATAAATTGCAAGAGAGCAGGGGCACTTAACACTTCTGTACCACTGCAATGATCTATCTGGATTATAAAATGGAAGCCACAGAGATTGTAGGCTGAACAAAACAGCAGTTTAAGTTTACATCCTAGCAGCACAGTAATATTTGCAAGTATACTCAGAGAGAGAGAGAGAGAAATATCTCTCTATATAAAACGCACCTCCAACGTTCGAATGAAGCCTCTGTTAGCCAAAAGTGAAGGGGGTGAGATCGCATTGTGTCTGCCCCGCCCACGCGTCAAACGTGATGACGTCGAGGGCGGAGCAATGACACTCAACCAATCGCAACGCTCGGCAGCGAAGCGTCAGGGAAGGAGGCGGCGCTCTCAACGTCTAGCCTTCCCTTCGCTGTGTTCCGCCTTCTTCTGACGTCAAGGATGACGTCAAAAGAAGGCGGAACACAGCGAAGGGAAACCTAGACGTCGGGAGCACCGCCTCCTTCCCTGACGCTTCGCTGCCGGAACCGCCACGGAGGTAAATTTAAAAACAAGAAAAAAAAAAAAAACATGTTGGGGGGAGCGAAGAGGGTGGCCACAAAAGAAAAACAATGGGACCGGGAGGGCAAGGGGAGAAACGACAGCATGGATGTGAAGGGGGGGGGGGGAAGAAGAGGGCGGCCCAGGCTGGGACATGGGAGAGAGAGGAGCATGGATGCAAGGGGGGGGGGGGTCATGGAAGGGAGACAGGGGACTTGCTGGAAAAGGATGAATGGAGGCGGCAGGGGACAGAGGAGCATGGATGGGCATGGATTGGGAGGGCAGGGCTCAGGGAGAGAGGGCAATTGCTGGAAACGGATGAATGGAGGGGGCAGGGGACAGAGGAGCATGGATTGGGAGGGCAGGACTCAGGGAGAGAGGGAAATTGCTGGATAGGGATGAATAGAGGGGACAGATGGCCATGGATGGATACGGATTGCAGGGCAGGCCTCAGGGAGACAGGGCAATTGCTGGATAGGGAAAAATGGAGGGGCCAGGTGACAGATGAGCATGGATGGGCATGGATTGGAAGGGCAGGACTCAGGGAGACGGGAATTGCTGAATAGGTGTAAGAGGGGGTTAAAAAATAGGGAAAAAAAATATATCTATTTTTTTTATACTCACCTCGGGCTCCGGGATCTGCGGGGGCTGCTCAGGGGCCAAAAGTGAGGAGGAGCGCTGCAGGGAGCAGCGTTGAGTTTTTTTTAAAACCCGGAGACAGTTCAGAACGTCCCCGGGTGGAGGAGCAATTTTGGGGCCGATTGGGGCCGTTTGTTAAAGTGCAGCGCTTTGGGAGCGCTGCGGGGAGGGCGCCGTCGTTTGTTTGAGCTCCCGGGGATGTTTGGGCGCGTCCCCGGGTCGGATGGGGTGAGGGGTTCTTCCTCCACCCGGGGCACTGTTGTTTTTCATGTCCGGGGATGATTTGCGACATCCCCGGACCGGAAGAGACGAGGCCAGGTCCGTTTGTGGGCCGAAGAGTGAGGGGAGGCCTGTTCGCAAGGCCGAAGATGTAAAGAAGATGGCCGGCGATTCGCGAGTTGTCGGCGCGAGTGTGCATGAGGCGGCGCGCCTCATGCACGAATCGCGAACGCGCGTTTTCGCGACTAGGCCGAAGCCGGGGCCTAAATTTTGGGCCGGCTTCGGAGCTTTTTTTGTTTTGGCTCCGTTTTCGCGTCGGGACGTCGTGGACCGGAACGGAGGGAAGCGGAAACGTGAGGGGAAAATCAGGAATCAGGTAAGGAGGTTTTTGTTTTAAAATTTTAATTAGTTTATTTTAAAATTAGGAAAATACGGTTTTTTATTTTTAAAAAATCAGGATTTTGTTTAATTTAAATTCTGTTTTCAGTTTTGGGGTCGGGGGATTTTTTGGGATTTTTTGGGTGATTTAGTTTTTGAATTTTTATATTTTTGAGGGGTGTTTTGGGAAGGGGCTGATTTTATGAGGTCAGGAAAGAGTTAATTTAATTTATTCGACGGGGTATGTGAAGGAAGGGTTAATTTAATTTTTGATCGGGTTTTTATGGAATTTGGGATTTTTAAAAGGGGATTTAAGTGGAATAAGGGTAGGCGGATAGTAAAAAGGGGTATTTTTAAATTTTAAAAACATGATTCGATAGGGGACGGGGAGTTTTATTAGTGTGGAAATTTTGGGGTAAATTAATTAAGGTTAAGAGGGGATTTAGATTAATGGAAGAATTTTCCATTAATTCCTATGGGATTTCACTAAACAAAATGGAGATTTAGCACTGCTGGCCAACATTCCGTTGGTCAGCAGTGAGTCTTGGAATCTTGGAAGTGGTGACGGATTGGCTCAGGGTCTTCGGAACTGCCAGTGGAAGTTCCGTAACCTAGGATACGGAGTCGCTGGCAGTTATCAGAAGGAGTTGGGAGTGCGGTGAGTGTGATGTGTGTAGGAGAGGTTGGTGCTATTGGAGAGAAAGGAGGATAATTGAGAAAATAGGGGAATAAGGGAGGATTTTTTGGAAAGGAGTATAAAGTAAGGGAATGAAAGAGGGGAAGGAGTGATTGTCTTATTATTTAGGAATAAAGTTTTTTTTAATAGTTAATAGAAATAGGGATTACAATTTCATTAGTGATTAATTGGGTTCAGAAGGGGTGAGAGGAGTGTTAGTGGGTGTTTCGGGGAAGGGATTATATTATATTATTAAAAGATAAGAAATAGTAATAAGGATAGAAATAAGAGTGTAAGTGTCTTGTGTGGTTGGGTTCCGGTACCGCTGAAGACACTCCTTCAATAGCACAGGGAATGCAAAATAAAAGATTAGGCTTCAAAGAAAGGGTGATTGTATTATTTTAATTTTGAGTTAGCGCTGGCCACAGTGTGATAATTAAAATCTCACCAAGAAACAGGGAAAATTTAAACGCAGACAGGCAGCTAGGGTTTTGCTCCCTTTTATGTTTATTAAGAGAGGTGAAGGGAGAAGTTAAACCTGCGAAGAATTCTGACAGCCGTGTGTGAAGAAGGAGTTTAAGGGCCCCGACGCAAGAAAGAATACGAGGAACGATTTGGAAGTGAAGCTTCAGCTAAGTGACAGTGACACAAATAAAATAAAAAGAAAGAACTCATACTTACCTGAGAAGGGACAGAAACACTTGGAAATCCTGAGAGAGATAAAAAGGAAACACAAAGAATCAATTCATTTTTTAGTAGTAAAATTCTATAAATTGAATCTGGGGTATACTATAAGAAATAGATAAAAATCAAATACTTATCTGATATCTTTAGTGAAAGTCGTTGCTGATAAGGAGGTTCTGTAAACAAAGGGAAAGGTAATTACTATATTATAGGTAGTGTTTGTCTAGAATGAAAATACATTAAAATGTTAACCATTAGAAAGGTTGAGTAATACAAATGGTACCATTATAGGACAAAAGAATTTACAAGTTTTATTTGTTCACATTTTGTACTTAAATAAACATTGTTTGGTTTGCTTTAAAAGTCTGGTGTCCTTTCAGTTCAAGAATTATCCAAATTTAGTTTTTATTCCTCTCCTGTTCTTTGAGAACAGGAGACGAGGTTAGTGTATTTGATACCCCTCTCCCTGTGTGGCCAAAGAGTCCTGAGCGTGGTCACGACTACAAATAACTAACACTCAGAGACACTATAGCTGCCATCGCAGGCCTTATCAGGGAGGGTCGGTAACATAGGGATGAATGGAGGGGACAGATGGGCATGTATGGATATGGATTGCAGGGCAGGCCTCAGCCAGAGAGGGGAAATGCTGGATAGGGAAAAATGGAGGGGCCAGGTGACAGATGAGCATGGATGGGCATGGATTGGAAGGGCAGGCCTCAGGCAGAGAGGGGAATTGCTGGATACGGATGAATGGAGGGGCCAGGTGACAAAGGAGCATGGATGGGCATGGATTGGAAGGGCAGGACTCAGGGAGAGGGGAATTGCTGGATAGGGATGAATGGAGGGGACAGATGGCCATGGATGCATATGGATTGCAGGGCAGGCCTCAGGGAGACAGCGGAATTGCTGGATAGGGA
Source organism: Microcaecilia unicolor (assembly GCF_901765095.1). Taxonomy (NCBI): domain Eukaryota; kingdom Metazoa; phylum Chordata; class Amphibia; order Gymnophiona; family Siphonopidae; genus Microcaecilia; species Microcaecilia unicolor. The sequence continues at coordinate 423,223,753 of NC_044031.1, forward strand.
TGAATGGAGGGGCCAGGTGACAGAGGAGCATGGATTGGACTCACACTTTCACTTTGACTCTCAAACACTCACTCTCACATACACTCTCCCAAACATACACACTCCGAGGAAAACCTTGCTAGCGCCCGTTTCATTTGTGTCAGAAACGGGCCTTTTTTACTAGTAGATATATAAATAGTCTGTTGTAATTCACAAGATACAGCAAAAAAGGTTTTATAAAGATTTGTAAATGCACTGATAATGTTTAAAGAAAGGCAATCAATAAGCAAACTGTCCCTAATCAGCCAAAGAGCTGGCAGAATGACATTCCATTATCCTGCCAGACATACTACAATCAAATACTGGAAAATTCAAAGGCCCAAGTCCACTCATGACTCTTACATGCTTTTCTTCCTTAGAATCTCATGCAAGTGCCTAATGCCTGCCTTCTTCATCATTTTTTTCTTCATAAAAGAAAAACATGCCTGTTGGCCCAGCTCCAAACCATATATTCCAATGTCATTTTATCCCACAACATGGTGTAATTCAGTCTGTTGGGAGGGAAGGCTCCCTGCTGTGACAGCACTGTGTCACTTTAGCTCAGTGACAGCTGATTCTCCATAGACAGTGCTGTCAGAGAATCAGAGACTTCCACATGTACAAGTGAAATTAACTTCTGTTAGTCTGACATTTTCCACAATCAATACTCACAGGGTTCTTGTCTGTGGGATCAAAATTCATATATCAAAAGCAGAAAGCATGAAATAAGGTATTTGATAAATCCATTAACTGAATGGGACTTGTGAATCTGCCATTCTAAGGGCTACAGTAGCACAACTGAGAGAGAGAGAGAGAGAGAGAAGATATCTGCCAAATATATGTATTGAAACATTTAATTTCTTTTTCATGTACTGCTTAGTTCAATTGTGTATAAGAATAGATACTGCAAAGTTACTTTGTAGCTGTATTTCAAAAGATTGATCTGCTTATCTAAAATCTAATACAAGTGGAAGAAAAATTGAAAGACATACTTAAACTATTTTTTTTAATGTGTAATTTTAAATTACTAAAGGAAAAAAAAAACCTTAAATCGTTCACCCAACTATTGGCTGGATGATTTTACAGAGGAAGCTTCGGTCTAACATACATTGATTTTAGTGAATATGAGTTTCTCTCTTGAGATCAGACTCAGCACTCTGTTCCTCTCATCCATGGACAATAAATTTGCAAGAGAGAAGTAGTGTGAAGTGGTCTGACATGCAATCGAACCACGAGGATTTCAAAAAATCCATGGAAAAATATACCTCCCCGCTCATGGTTTTGCTGAGATCCAGGACAGCTTCACAAATATAATATGACCCCAGTCTTTCCTCCAATCTTATACTGTACTCTACCATTTAAAATCAATTGGCACCGAATACACAGATGCTGCAAGCAACTCGGGCATCTGAGCAGCAAATATTTGCCATCACATTCACTGCATCCTTCAAGGGCAGGAGATTGCACAATGCAAAGGCTGCTTTTTTTTTTTTTTTTTTTTTAGAGTTATCATTACTGTGTATTGCCAGGTCAGAATGGGCACTTCTGGGCTTCCTTAGGCAGCTGACGCTGGCACCCAGTTCTTTGCCTCTGTACATCCCCAGTGGCTGCATCATCTTGACCCAATGGGGACAGTGATTAAGCTGTGGTGACACATTGGCATTCTGTAAGAGGAGCAGAAAGGCATGGTAAAGGGAGGGCTGTAAGGTTCCCTGGCCTCTTCTGCTTGACTCCCATGATACTTCCACTGCTAATTGTCCACCCATGTTCTCTAACTAGATCTTTGCATTACTAGAGCAGCCAAATATGGCTCCAAAGTCATAGGGCGCCTTTTACTAAGTTGCAGTAAGCACTAGTGGGTGCCTACCATGGTTTAAAAGGACTTGATATGGGACGCATTAAGTTCCAGATGTACACGTGCTAACCACATGCTAAAAAATATATTTTAATTTTTTTTTTCTGGGAGTGGACATGTCTGGGGCAGACAGTGGGCATTTCTGTGCTAATCATTTGGTGTATACATTGCCATGCTCTAACTAATTAGCACAGGATTAGCATGTGAGACCTTGCTGTCTACAAAATAGGTGACAGTAAGAGCTCACATGCTAATATTTTGGGGGGCATTGAGATCCCCTGAAGAACCCGGGATCGCCTCTGCTGATCAAGCTAAGTATTGCTTCTTAGTTGAAGTCTATTTCCCAGTATGGCATTACTTATACTCGACAACATGACTGTATATTTATGCATTGTTAGCACCTAAAACTAAGTGCCACCTCATTACAAGTGTCAGCTACCAGTTTAGCTCTAAATAATGGGGCGGGAGTAACAGTAATTTACCCCCTTAATTCTACCACAAAACTAACCCTCCCAACCCCCTGAACCTCCCCACCATGAAGCCCATTCCCCTCTGACATCAGGGCATATACCCTTCTGTCCATGATACCCACTTGGCTCTTACTGGAGGCTTTTCTGATATCTAGTGGGGGGGGGGGGGGGGTAGGAAATGAATAGCAAGTGCAGGCAAGGATCTGATGAGATAGATTTGTAGATAGTGGAGGGAGTGCATGCAAATTTATTGCATGTATATTCTTTGTGGGTATCCTGGAAACCTGACTGGCTAGGTGTGTCCCGAGGTCTGGGTTAAAAACCCCTGTTCCAGAAGTAAGGCCTCCAGTATAGCAAACAATAATCCAGGTAAGACCTCACATATGATTTGTATTTATATGAAAGAGACCACTCAGTTTAGACTGTGTATGTGGGGGGAGGGGGTGAAAACATTGATTGACCTTGGCTCTTGTTAGTGCCTGGGATAGTAAAAGATAATTAGGTGAAGGGGGGTTTGAGGGGATGGTTGAGGTGAGAGGGTGAGATATGGTACTTGAAGAGAGCAATGATAATAAATAGGATGTCTTGGAGTTGGGAATATGGTTGTTAGGAATTGCAGGGAGAGTCAGGATTGGTTTTAAAAAAGTGGAGGAGTTGGGATGGAATGTTGTTAGGTGGTTTTGGCAGGCTTTGTGGCATTTTGGTGGGAGAGAGCTGGGTGGTGCAGGGTAGTGTGGGTAGGTGCTGTGAGGAAATTTGTAGGAATAATTTGTGAGGAAAAATTGTGAAAAAGTTTGGAAATCATACTCTGGCGATGCTTACCTTGGTTGTTGAGTGTCCGAGGTAGTGTTTTCTTGTTCTGGGTTGGTTGTTGTTTTGGGGAGGGAACTGATTTTTGAGACAGAAGGGTAGGTGTCGCAGTAATTTTTGAAGTTGGTTCATATAACAAGGAGCTGCTCTGGATGCAAGTAGTGTCAGGGTTGCTCTGCTTTTAGGACTGCGATTCAGCGGAAGAGTGGCCTCAGTGGTTTGAGGCTCGGGGGGGGGGGGGGGGGGGGGGGGCGGGTCCTTTTATTGCTTGCAATGTGTGATGCTGCTCTCCTCAGTGAGACCAAGTTTTTTTCAGCTGCTCAGGACGGGACCTGCTGTATGGGACTGTGGTAAGTTGTTAGCTGGTTAGTGGGGATTCCAACAGAGTGGCATGGGGTATTTTTAAAATAGTCTTTTTAGGAAGTGTGTGGTGGATTGTGGAATTGGTTCTAAAATGTATATAAAAGTATTAGTTTTATATTACTGTAATTGGATGTATATTGCAATTAAAAGGGGTTTATAAATATAAGTTTTATTAGAAAAAAATATATATAGTCATTCTTGGGTTAGGGGGTCTTTTACTAAAGCTTAGCTCGAGTCAGTGGCATAGCCAGACCTGAGATTTTGGGTGGGCCCAAAGCTAATATGGGTGGGCACGCACTGTCTATATAAGTATGAGCAGTGTCTCTTGGGATCCTACAAAATAATGCCTTAGAATTCACTTGATGATGGATTTCTAAGTAGTCTGCCCAACAGCTGCCCTGCATCAGTATAACCACATACATACTTAATGGAAAAATTGATATTTTTAAATATAATTACATTATCCCACAATCACTCCACTGCAAAATGCTATACACAAACTTGTGCAAAAACACACTCATATCCTTACTAAACCATAACAGCACTAATTCCAAGGACAGGGCGAGCTACAACCTTTTGCTTGAAAAGGCAGAACTGTAATTACACTAGGCTCTAAAACACCAATACACTACCTCGTGAAAAAAAAAGCAAAACAAAAAGGGCTGCAAATACTACATGCTAACGGAATACTGAACCTTGATCACACATGAAAAACACATGACATAACAGACATGACACAAGGAACTAGAAATAAAAAAATATGAAGGCAAAATTCTGAACTGGAAAGTTAACTCAAGAAGTCAGACCCAGCATGCAGCAATACCAGAAAAATTGAAACTTACATGCAAAATATCTCAGATGTACATTTCCAAAAGCTGACAAATTCCAATTAATAAATTCTGAATAAAATACTTTTTTCTACCTTTGTTGTCTGATCTATTCGCTTTGGGCCCAGTGTCTTCTGTTTTATGCAGTGTCTTCTTTCCATCTGATATTTTTTCTCTCACCATGTCCACCATCCTCTTGTGTCCTTATGTGTCCTGTCTACCATCTGTAGCCCTGTCCCTATCCTTCCTCAACTCAGCAGTTTTCCCTCCATCCATATCCAGCATTTCTCCTCACTCCCCTCCATCCATGTGCATCTACTTCCTCTGTCTTCCCTCCCCTCCATCCATGAGCATCTCCTTCCTGTCTTTCCTTCCCTCCATCCTTATCCAACATTTTTCCTCTCTTACCTGCCCTCCATCCATGCGCATCTGCTCCCTGACTTCTCTCCCCTCCCTCCCTCCATCCAGCAACTCTCCATTCTCCCCTGCCCTCTCCTCCATCCACCCATATCCAGCAAATGTCCTGTGTCCCCTGCCTCCTCCATTCATCCATCCATGTTCAGCAAGTCTCCTCTTTCCCCTGCCCTCCCCTCCATCCATCCATGTCCAGCAACTCTCCATTCTCTCCTGCCCTCTCCTCCATCCACCCATATCCAGCAAATTTCCTCTCTCCCCTTCCCCTCCATCCATTCATGCCAGCAATTTTCCTCCTTCCCCTGCCCTCTGCTCCATGTTCAGCAACTCTCCATTCCCCTGCCTTCTCCTCCATCCATCTCCAGCAAATTTCCTCTCTCCCCTTTCTCCTCCATCCATGCATGCCCAGCAATTCTCTTCCTTCCCCTGCCCTCCGCCATGTCCACCAACTCTCCATTCCCCTGCCTTCTCCTCCATCCATCTCCAGCAAATTTCCTCTCTCCCCTTTCCCCTCCATCCATGCATGCCCAGCAATTCTCCTCCTTCCCCTGCCCTCCGCTCCATGTCCAGCGACTCTCCATTCCCCTGCCTTCTCCTCCATCCATCTCCAGCAAATTTCCTCTCTCCCCTGTCCCCTCTATCAATCCCTGTTGTCCAGCAATTCTCCTCTCTCCCCTGCCCATCCTGTTTTTATCCATCCCCTTCCCCATTCTATCCAGCGTCTCCCTCCCCCTCTCTCCCCCTTCACAGCATCTCCCATCTGTCTCTCTGTCTCAATAAAGAACGACAACATGGATGCAGCTTACAGCAGCTCACAGGTTTGCCTGCTGTGTTTAATTTGAGTGAACGGCGACGGCTGCGCAGGGGAGTGGAAACAAAAATTTACAAAATGGCTTCCTTCCACACAGTGGACTAGAATAGATAGGCTGCTGGCTCACTTCCACTCCAGTCCCCAAGTTGCAGTGGCAAACGGGCGGCCCTAAAAGCAGCAAGCAGCCAGGCTCGTCGACTCCGTCCTTCCTTCGCTTCCTGCTCTCTCTGCGTTCCGCCTTCCTCTGATGTCATTTCCTTTCGAGCGGGCGGGACGCTGAGACAGAGGGCAGGAAGCGAAGGAAGGACAGAGTCAACGAGCCTGGCTGCTTGCTGCTTTTAGGGCCGCCCATTCGCCGCTGCAGGCAAGAAGATTACAATTAACTGAAAAGATTAATCCGGATCAGCTACAAGAGGCTCGGAGGCTCTGACGACTTTAGCGATAAAAAACAAAAATAACATCAGAGCTGCGATTGGCTCACAGACTAGGACTGGGTGGGCCTGGGCCCACCCAGGCCCACCCGTAGCTACACCCCTGGCTCGAGTTATCTGCAGCAGTGCCCATAGGAATAAAATGGGCCCTGCTGCAGATAACTCAAGCTAAGCTTTAGTAAAAGGCCCCCCTTAGTTTTGTATTTAAAGGCTTAGTGTGGGCTAGGTAGTCAGGTGAGGAGGAGAACATTGAGGAAGATGACTCCACAGAAGGATAAGTCTAATAATGTGAATAATAAGGAGCGTGATAGTGTCAGGCAGCTTTGGAGCTCTATGAAAGGACAAATAATGCAGGACCATAGTTCAGTTGTTGTGCAGTCTTCTACACCTTTAAAGTGAGGCAGAGGATTGGGCACAAGGGCTGCCATGTCAGTTCAGTCCTCTTCAGGTACCCGGAGACCTCAGGCTCCCTCTAGTCAGCCTATAATGGAGGCTGGGCCCTCGGAAGCTTGAACACTAGGTGCAGCCATTACTGGATCTTCAACTCTTGTGGGAGAGAGCATGGATGGTACAGAGCCTTATGGTGAGTTGTTGCAGTATATTCAGCATCTACTTCACAGAACTTAAGGGGAAGACATATTGTGAAATGTATGCAGTTTGAAAAGTGGCAGAGATGGGGTGTTTTGGTTGACACTTGTATCCTCACCCCCCACCCCCACCCCAATGCACTGCACCCCACCCCATTAATCTAGTGCTGATCTGGGCTTTGTATAGGAAGAGGAAATCAGTAGCACAGTACTTCAGGCTGTTTCTGTAAGGCCTAGCCTGGTCTTTGACTGGTGTTCTGGAATGGATTCTACTACCCATGGGGACCTGTTTGGTGTTTAGGTCTTTTTCTTATCTTTAAAATACCCTAAACTCTGGAGGCCACCTACATATGGCCGGGATTCTGACAATTTTCTCTTCCTCTGTTGTCCAGAGCTGAAGTGTCACATTCTAAACAATCAAAACAAAACTTTGACAAGTCAAACATCCATAGTGATAACTCACAAGTAAGAGCAAATGGGGGGGGGGGGGGGGGGAGCCTTATATACCCAAACATCGATAATACAGTGTCTTACTAGAGTATTGTATCGTGCTGAATTAGGCTGATCTTTTGAACTGGATTGTGAAAAATCATTCAAGCATATGCTTCTTTAAGCCTGACCATATTTCATGATTGCAACACTAAGCTTAAGCTTCTGGAAACACTACCTCTGAGGAAGCCTATTGCATGAAATGGTTGGACCACCATTGGGTGCAAAGCTAAGTGTTTCTCTTGTATGTGAATGATTTAGTGGTTGTAGTATAGATTGATTTTTGAAGAACTTTTAAGATTTAAGCATATAAATTATAAAATTCTAAAAATAAAAGTCCTGGATGTATATTTGTATATATATGTATATATATGTGGACATATATGTCTGCCTATATCTTAAAATTGGTTGGAGTTGTCTCTATTATTATTATATGGTTGCTAGAACATTGTAATTTTACATAAGTTATTAAATCAATATGTCTGTCTTTTGAATTGTCTGTAATATTAATATCATTAATATATTTTAATCTAATTTTATATATTATTTATGCTTGTAATCAATACGATGCTGTCACTATTTATTTTGTGTGTCCTATTTTATTGATGTATTTATATGTTTTTATTAATAGACCCCTGAGGCAGGCGCCTTGTTGGCGCCGAAACACGCCCCGTGTCGGGTCTTTGGCTAATAAAGTACTCCTGTTGTCCTAGTCTTGAAGGCCCAGTGTTGCTTTTTTCTTTTGGTTTCTCTGATTGTATACTGTATTACCCTCTCTGTCTGTACTACACTACTACAAAAATAAAAAAGCCACAAGGTTTTTGACTGATGAAAGAAACCATTACCCCAGTAAGACACTGTCAGGCTAATTTTTGAAAGAGAAGGGCACCCATCTTTCGACACAAATCAGGAAATGGACATCCTTCTCTCAGGGTTGCCCAACTCAGCATAATCAAAAGCCGATTTTGGGCATCCCCAACTGCTTTCCATCGCGGAGATGACCTTGGGGCGTGTCGGAGGCATAGCGAACGCGGGACTGGTGCGTGCCAATAGATGGGCATCCTCGAGCGATAATGGAAAAAAAGGGCATCCCTGAGGAGCACTTGGGCGACTTTACCTGGTCCATTTTTTCTTACAACCAAGCCTCAAAAAGGTGCCCAAACCAACCAGATGACCACCAGAGAGAATCGGGGATGACCTCCCCTGACTCCCCCAGTGGTCACTAACCACTTCCCACACCGAAGAAAACAACTTAAAAAATTTTTTTTTTGCCAACCTGAAATGTCATACTCAGGTCCATCGCAGCAGTATGCAGGTCCCTGGGTGGGGAGGCATGTGTGTGTCAGCGGAGGCATAGCGAAGGCATGGACATCCGAACTGTCCCCCCCCCCCCCCCCCCACAGGGATGGCCAAATTTGTGTGGAGTGAATTTGTGTGGAGGAATGGCTTAGTGGTTAGAGCCCTGGTCTTACAATACAGAGGTAGCAGGTTCAAATCCCACTGCTACTAAAATCCAAATAAGTAAAGGGGTTTCAGAGGCACAGCAAAGGTGTTGGCATTCTTCTCACAGAAACATCCACTTTTTGGACTCAACTGCCGTCACAGGGACGGAGGCATAGCGAAGGACGTCCTTCACCCATATTCTAAAAAAAAAAGACATCCCTGACGAGCACTTGGACATTTTCACCTGGACTTGTACTTTTCTAAGGTTGTAGATGGCAATTTATTTAAGGTTGTAGACAGCTATTATACACGCAGCTTGTCTATATGTATGAAGCCGTTTTTGGCATGCGCAGAGCAGCCTCGCATAATGCTTGACTGCTCTGCACTGGCTTCCCCTCCTTAGGAAGGAAATCATGTGCAAATGAGCTAACAGTGAGCAGCTCATTTACATGTGATTTCCTTCATGCATGCCCGTTCCTTTCCGAATCGCTAAGGGATCGGTAAAGGAAGGGCTTTTTTCCATTCAGTTAGTGCACCAGTTAGTCCATTGCAGTGCCCCCTAGGGTGCCTGGTTGGTGCCCTGGCATGTCAGGGGGACCAGTGCACTACGAATACTGGCTTCTCCCATGACCAAATGAGTTGGATTTGGTTGTTTTTGAGATGGGTGTCCTTGGTTTCCATTATCGCCGAAAACCAGGGACAACCATTTCTAAGGTCGACCATCTCAACATTTATGTTGACCATCTCTAAGGTCAGCCTAAATGTTGAGATTTGGGCATCCCCAACCGTATTATCGAAGTGAAAGATGACCACCCATCTTGTTTCGATAATATGGGTTTCTCCGCTCCTTCGCGGGGACGTCCTGCGAGGACGCCCTCAGGAAAACGTGAGCGCCCCGTTCGATTATGCCCCTCCGCGGGGGTCTTTTACTAAAGATTAACTCAACCTATCTGCAGTAGGGCCCATTTTATTCCTATGGGCCCTGCTGCAGATAACTCAAGCTAATCTTTAATAAAATACCTCCTGTGTTATCAGTGTTTGGGTATCAAAGGTCTTTTTTTCTCTTTGATTAGCTATTACTTGTAAGTTATCACTATGGATGCTTGACTTGTCACAATTTTATTTTGGTGTATTAGAACATTGCTTTGTAAGCAAGTTTTTGTTTCAATTGAGATTTGAACTGTTGACATTCTGAACAGTGCCATACTATGATTCAAAATCTAATACCCTGAATTAAGATGGTGAACATCTAAGGTACTACACCACAAATACTCTACTAGATTTGTGGGGGGAAGGATTTAATGTGTCTGTCAATGAAGGAACCTGGGGGGGGGGGGGGTTATCTTGTGATTGACAGAATCAAAGATGTTTTGGGATGTGTTTTTCTGTGAGTCAGTGTGTAAGTGAGTGGAATAAAGTTAAATTTATATGTTAATGGCATGAGATTGTGGAATGACTGAAGACATGAGAGGGTTTGTATGGCATGCACTGGAAGAAGTGATATGAGAGAATGCCAGATCCAGAATCCCTCCTTCCAAATCCAGTACCCCCTTTCTTCCTTTCCTCAATTCCTCACCCATATTTCTTCTTTCTTCCATCTGCTTCTCGATTCTCCTTATTTTCAATCCCCCATTTTCTTGGGTAAATCATAAATGAACCCTTAGATTTTCTACTAAGGGGGAAAGTTATCAAGCCTCATTAGAACTTTAAGGTGCATTATTTGTCCTTTAATATGGCTTAAAGGACACTAACACAGCTTAACTTGCTCTAACACAACAATATTTGTCACCACAGTTTACATAGTAATTAGATGCAAAACATACAAATGCATGTAAAGCTACTCGTCACTATGTCAATGCAATAATGCAATTTGAGGTGAACACCAAGTGCACATTACAATTCATGTTATAGCACTAAAATGACAGTAGCATAATCTGAGCCAAAATCTGGGGCTATTTTACAGTCCTTGAGACATTGGAGCACCAAGCCATGGCTGGATACTTCTGGGATATATCTACAAGTGCCTGTATTGCTTCATCCATCACTTCCCCCACCCCCCACCCCTGCCAATTGTGATCCACAGACCTTCTGCACATAGCCCCCCCCCCCCTGAAGACAAGACTCCCCAATCTCTAGCCTCTCTGCTAGAGAGTCATATTTCTTTTAAGAGGCCCTAGTAGTAGTAGGAAAATGCTACTATTAGGGGTGTCATTTTGTGAAGAGACGCTGACAAGGGTAGGAATGACTGGAGATCATTCCTGCTTATGGACCCAGTGGACAACCTGGGAATGCCCAGTAGACCTCTGGGGTAGGGGTAAGTCTTGTGGAGAGGTACTGGAGATTGAGGTAGAGTCTTGTCTTTGGAGGGACTATATGTGTGTGTAGGGGGGGGGGGGTTATATATTCCAATTGGGGGTGAAGTGGTCATTAGGGGGTAGCAGGGAAAGCATTGCTAGCCTTTGTAGTTGTGGCCCAGAAGCATCAGGCTGCAGTTTGGTGACCTGATATTCCTTGGCCATTGGACTAATACTTATATGAGGTGGCTCACACACATTAGTCCATTACCACAGGAGTCAGCAACATGCAGTACAGAGAAACCACAGGTTGGTGACTCCCATTGTAAATCAAGCTCACCTTTTACTGCATCTTGATGAATTTCCTTTAAATTAATATATTGAGGTGAACAGAGGATTCAAGGAGAGACTCAGTACTGGCAAGTTATAAGAAATTGTTCCCATAAATACTGTTTTTCATTTTGAGCACCACTTTTCCCCAAGTGAGCTTCTTTCTTGAATTTATTCATATTCACATGAGTCAGGAAGCTTGCTGTCAGATCACTACGGTGATGTTCAATGGTGGTGAAACAGTGGAGAGAGCCTATGAGCTGGTGGTGCTGGGTGCCTTGTATTTCCTGGGACAGTTTGTGGTGCAGGAGCTAGCGTGGGTTGCCGCTGGTGATGAGTTTCACTCTTCAGGTCTCCACTGGGCAATGACAGGTAGAAGCCGTCTAAAGCTGGAGGAAGTGCTGCAGAAGGTCGCCGAGGCACTAGAAACACCACAGCTGAAGTCAGACATTGACATTATAATTTGTGATGTTAGTGATCTTTCCTTTCTTGAAGCTAAGGGCAAACAGACATCTGCTGTCCTCAGCTGTGTGGGCTCATACAGATTTTATGGTGAGCCTGCGTTGAAAATGGAACACATTGTATAGACATCAGTGGAGAACCTCAGTATCTTGAAGAAATATATTTCATGTACAGCAGCCAAGCCGCAGATAAAGGGGCATATATCATTGGTAGCAGTGGCTTCAATTCCATTTCTGCAGACTTGGGAGTGTTATTTACAAGGAATAGTTTGAAAAGTATCCTAACAGCCAGTGGCGTTCCTAGGGTGGCTGACACCCGAGGCCAGTGGTGTTCCTTGCCTGGATGGCACCCGGGGCGGAGCTCCAATGCGCCCCCCCCCCCCCGGGTGCAGCGCGCCCCCCCATTAAATTACACCTCCCCCCCCCGGCGAAATGACACCCCCCCCGGGTGCACATCACTTGGGGGGGTGCCACGGCACGCGCCTGCTACAAGTTCGCTAAACTTCTTTGCTCATTCGCTGCAGCTCCCTCTGCCCCAGAACAGGAAGTAACCTGTTCCGGGGCAGAGGGAGCTGCAGCGAATGAGCAAAGAAGTTTAGTGAAGTCGGAGCGCGCCGCGGCACCCCCCAGCGGCGTGCACCCGGGGCGGACCCCCCCTTGGTACGCCACTGCCCGGGGCAGATCACCAATGCACCCCCACCTCGGGTGCAGCGTCCCCGCCCCCCCAGCGAAAGGACATCTCCCACCGGGTGCATTTTTACCTGCTGGAGGGGGGGTGCCGCGCGTCTGTCGGCTTCGCTCTTTCCATGCTCCCTCTGCCCTGGAACAGGAAGTAGCCTGTTCCAGGGCAGAGGGAGCACAGAATAAGCAAAGCCAACAGGCGCGTGGCACCCCCCCAGCGGCGTGCACCCGGGGCGGACCGCACCCACTGCCCCCCCTAGGAACGCCACTGGTAACAGCTGTTGAGAGGCCATTAAGAGGCCATTAAAAGGTGAAGTCAAAGAGGCCATTACAGCCCAAAGATTGTCCTTCAAAGAATGGAAAAAGGACCAAATGAAGAAAATAAGAAGCAACGTAAGCACTGGCAAGTCAGATGCAAAGCATTAATAAAGAAGACTAAAAGAGAGTATGAAGAGAACAGCTCACAGTTACAACTTTTTCAGGTATATCAACAGCAGAAAGCCTGCGAGGGAAGCTAAAAACTCTTCTTGTAATACTCAAATGCTAAGAAATGTTAAAAGTGAAAGGTAAAGAGTGGTTTAGCTGTTGTAGGGGGTATCAGGGAAAAGGGTGTCTTTTGGTACTGTTAAGCACCGGTGCACTATAGTATAAAGGTGAATATTTTTGGCTGTCCCTGTACTATCACTGCAAATGAGAAATCTTTCCAGCTTTCCTTGTTACACTGTGCTATAATATGTCAGTAATTTATATATATGAAAATAGCCAAGTTGTCACATGGTTAGAGAACGATTAATATTGAATACCTGTCCATTCTACATATATGTAATAAATTGTATTTATTTACTGTTTGACAAGCTATTATGTGGGTTCTTGCTTCATTTGTTGCTTTCTATGAGCCCATATTCTCCAACCTATAAGATTTCTTTTATTAGACTTGTTGTGCATGGTGAGAGTGCCAGTTATCAAAGATATTTCTCTCCATCCATCCATACACACATCTATTTAAACATGTACAGATGGATGCACACATACAAGCAGAGAAATTAGGACAGAGCCTGATGGGTAGCAGGGAGCCCAGGCCTCCATACTTCAACAACTGGCAACTGATGGGGTCTGCATTTCTTAGAGCACCATAAAAAAATTAGTGTGTACTAAATTGATGTAGGGGCTCATTTTTTGAAACAGAAAAGTGTCTAAAAAATGGCATAACAGGCAGATATAAGTATTTCTTGCAGAAAAAATGTCTAACACAAGTGGAGGGGCATAATCGAACAGCGTCAGCCAAATAGATGGCCGGCCATCTATTGTGGCGGCGCCGCAAAGAGCTGTCCAGAATCCAAGGAATTTGGCTGTGGGAGGGGCCAGCATTCGTAGTGCACTGGAACTTCTGGATATTTAGATCTTGCTGATCAGTTATGTTATGACTTACTTGTTCTGGAGTGCTGTATTTTGTGATACTGTTTTGAGAAATGTTCAATAAAGACCATACAAATTAAAAAAGTCCCTGCTGTGCATTTTCCCTTGATGGCAGTCCCTGATGTGCACTTCCCTTAATGGCCGTTGTTCTCTTGATGGCAGTCTTTCTCCCCGAACTGGAAAATCAAAACTGTTTTTGCTCACAGCATTTTTTTAGTAATAACAGTGGGATTTGAAGCAGCCACCTCTGTATTATAAGACTAGTGATAAAACCACTTTGCCACATCTCCACTTACTTGGACATTCCTCCCTTTTGATTATGCCCCTCCAGGTCTCTCTCAGCCACTCACAGACAGCTAAACACGCTGTGATTGGCTGAGAGAGACCTGAAGGGGTATAATCAAAAGGGAGGGACATGCCACTAAGTGGAGCTGTGGCAGAGTGGTTATATCAGTGTTCTTGTAATGCAGAGGTGGCTGGTTCAAATCCCACTGTTACTACTAAAACAGCTATGAGCAAGAACAGGTTTGATTTCTCCTTTTGGGGAGAAAGACGGCCATTAAGGAAAAATGCATGGCAGGGGCTTTTTTAATTTGTAAGGTCTTTATTGAACATTTCTCAAACCAGTATCCCAAAATAGAGCACTCCAGAACAAGTCATAATATAACTGATCAGCAAGATCCTTTTCTTTTTACGAGCTGGCCAACCTGCATACTGCTGTCATGGAGCTGGCTGGCATAGAGGCTGGCAAAAAAATGTTTTAAAGTTTTTTTTGGGTGGGAGGGGGTTGGTGACCACTGGGGGAGTATGGGGAGGTCATCCCCGATTCCTTCCAGTGGTCATCTGGTCAGTTTGGGCACCTTTTTGAGACTTGGTCGTGAAAATAAATAGACCAAGTAAAACCGGCCAAATGCTCGTCATCGCCGGTTTTCTTTTTTCCATTATCAGCTGAAGCCGGCCATCTCGTAAGCACGCCCATGTCCCACCTTCGCTACCCTGCCGATACGCCCCCTTGAAGTTTGGCTGCCTCCTCAACGGAATGCCGGCGAATGTGTCCAAAAATCGGCTTTCGATTATACTGATTTGGCCGGTTTTAGGAGATGGCCGACCATCTCCCGATTTGTGTCGGAAGATTGCCGGCGATCTCTTTCGAAAATAAGCCTGTTCATCAAACAACAACAACAAAAATGCTCAAGTCCACTAGCCGCCAAAAAGAAGACATTCCAAGAAGAGGCGTTTCATGGGCATGACATGGACAGTATAACGTGATGAATATTTCTTGTCAATAATGGATAGCAAAATGACTTCCTGGGGTAGAAAGAAAAAAATGGAAATGTCCAGAATTATACCTGCTTTAAAAGCATCTAGGGTAAGGCTAAACCTGTCTTTAGACGCATTTGTGATTTTGGTAAGTTGGACAATGGAGAGGTGGAAGTGGTTGTATATACGAAATAGTGAAGAGTTCCTGAATGCTTCATTACTTTTGTGTGTCTGCCTCTGTCTCTCGTTGTTCTTCTGTTTGTTCACTCCCAGTTTGTCATGGTGTTTTGTGTTGTAGCTGTGTGTGTGATGACTGTGTGCTGGTGGTGGAATAGTGAGTGCTTAGTGCTGCAGCTGTGTGTGTCAGGACTGTTTGTTGATGGTGGGAGAGTGAATGTTTTGGACAGCTGTTGTGTATCTCATGACTGTGTGCTGGTGTTGAGTCTCACAGGGTGCAGTAGGTGGAGGTGTGCACAGTGGTGTTTGTGGGGTCAGTGGGTTGTATGCTTGGTGGTAAAACACCTGCATATCAATCATGGATGCGCTGAATGCTTTCGTGACTTACTCTTTGCTTGAGGTAGATAAGAGAATGAGAAGCCTCAGAGAAGATATCCCTATTAGAGGTTCTTTAGGCCCCACACCCACTTCCTGGACCTCACTGGCCAGGAATACCTTACTAGGTTGTATTTTGATAGGGCTGCCATACAGCATCTCTTTGACCAGCTACAACCCCTCCTCCAGCCCAGGACAAACAGCAATAATCCTTTGCCAGTCCACCTGAAGGTCACTGCCTCCTTCACCTTTCTGGCCACTGACTCTTTGCAATCAGTGGTAGCACTCAATGCAGGTCTCATGAAGCCTGCCATCTCCAACTGCCTTGCCTGGTTCCTCAATGCCTTTCTCACCCACACCTCATACAATATATGACCATCCCCACTACTGCCCAGGCACTTCAGAACAGCACGGCTTAGTTATACACCATAGACTACTTTCCTTCGGTCATAGCCATAGTCAACTACACCCACATCACATTCAGACCTCCCCCCTTTAACAGGCACACGACGACACTTACAGGAATAGAAAATCATATCACTCCATGAACATGTAGGTCGTGTGTTATGCCTAGGGGAGATTGAGAATGAGTGTGCCCGCTACCCAGGCTCCATCCATGATGCCTAAATCCTCTAGCATTCAGGAATCTACTGCAGCTTTGAATGAGGGGAGTTCATTGGTGACTGGCTTCTAGGTAAGCAGTAGGGATTCACAAACCCCACACCTCCTTTTTTTTTTGTTACATTTGTACCCCGCACTTTCCCACTCATGGCAGGCTCCTAGGTTTCAATCAAATTCATGTTTAATGTGGGATAAAATGCCATAAATAAGTAAATAAATAGATAGAAACTCTAAACATTGAGCACCTGACTCCCATAACATGATGTCTGATTTAGAAGCCCTTTATCAGGAGAAAAAAAATCTCTGTACCTATAACAGGTTCAGGTGTCCCTATAACCAGCCCTTCCAAATGCCACACTGATTACGATTTATAACAAATTACTACTCTACCTATGAAAAGTTATTCCCTTATTATACTTCCTCTGTGTACATCTGTATGCTGCACAAGCCGGCATGTTTAAAAATATAAGTAAGAAGATCAAATAAAAATGCTACCAACAATTAAAATTGAATGTGGACAGAAAAGCTCCAATGTTTGCTTGCTTTGAGGTTAATGGCTGCATGTAAAGGGAGGAAAATAATACATACCATCCTTATTGCTCAATGTTACTTTTGACTTTAACCTCCTTGTTCATGATTTGCGCCACTGCCTCCCCAACTTAGCTGCAACAAAATTGAAGCCGCACGTGTGGTGCCATAGCTCTATGCCTTCCACTGGTGCCTCTGCCAATTTCCTTCCTCGGCTCTCTCTTCCCAAACAGGATGTTACATTGGTGGGGGTGGAGGAGGGAAATTAGCAAAGGCGGAAGTGTCTGCATAGGGATATGGACCAGTGCACAGCTTTGTTTTGTTGCAACCAAGTCAATCGGAGAATTAGTGAGGGGCAGGGAAAGGAAGCTTGCAGTTCCTCCAGGCTGCTGCAGTCTTAAAAGGCAATGGCTGGCAGGAAAAGTTAATAGAGTATGAGGGCAGGCACCTTTGGTGCATAGGCACCATTTTTTCTAAAGATCTGTTTGGGGGAGCAGCTGCTCCTCCTGCGACCCCACCCCTAGCTACATTACTGGGTAGGAAAGCTGGCTCGCCCTGCCAGAACAACCGGCTCGCAAAAAGCTAAAACATTTAACAACCGGCTCTTGCGAGCTGGTGCAAGCTGGCTCCACCACACCACTGTTTCAGACCCCAAATGGACGGCCACCATTTTTTATTTTGCCGCAAGTCCATTTTTGGCTTTAAAAAAAGGCCTTATTTGCAGGCACGCTGAAAAATGGACCTGCACACATCCAAAACACGTGCCTACACTAGTACAGGCCATTTTTCATCTAGCCTTAATAAAAGGACCCCTAACAGAGCTGAAGGGGGATTTGAACCTGGGTCCTCTGGTTTACAGTCCACTACACTGATTAATAGGCTGCCCTTCAGACCTGCTTGCTGCTGTGTTCAAAATGCCCACAAAATCTGATGTTGTCAGGGAGTCTAGTTTCCCTTTCCAGTGTCATTTTCATGGGTGATGGAAGGGGACAATAATCGCATGGTTATCCCTCCAGTGGTCAGCTACTCAATCAGTGTACCTTTTTATACTCTGGATGTGATTGAAAGAGGTCTAACTTAGGACACCCTTCTTTTTTGACTTGAATGTCTCTTCCTGTTCTGTTATCGCTGTTGGATGTCCTGATTTTGGGCCCTCCCTAGTCCCACCCTAAACACACCCACATGCTATTTGGAACAACTGCAGTGTAGGACGGCCAAATTCTGTCTTTCAAAAATTGAGGTTTGGACATTTTTGGCAGATGAACTTTTTGGGGAGGCATTTTGAGGTGTCCATCTACTTTGAAAATGAGTGCCTTCATGTCTTTATCAAATGTTAGCACAAGTTCTGAAGTGAATGCATCTCAATAAATGAATGGATATGACATTTACTTTAGAGCAGGTGCAACTGTGCCCACATGCAATTCATGGTACTCTGCATATTTTATTAAATATGTATGTAAGTTGTGACTTTCAATCCATCCAAATTTCTGTGTAAATACACACTAACATGGACCATACACACTTTCACACTTTTAGGTGTAACATAATTGTTTTTATAAGAGCCCATTTATGTACAGTGGGGGAAATAAGTATTTGATCCCTTGCTGATTTTGTAAGTTTGCCCACTGACAAAGACATGAGCAGCCCATAATTGAAGGGTAGGTTATTGGTAACAGTGAGAGATAGCACATCACAAATTAAATCCGGAAAATCACATTGTGGAAAGTATATGAATTTATTTGCATTCTGCAGAGGGAAATAAGTATTTGATCCCCCACCAACCAGTAAGAGATCTGGCCCCTACAGACCAGGTAGATGCTCCAAATCAACTCGTTACCTGCATGACAGACAGCTGTCGGCAATGGTCACCTGTATGAAAGACACCTGTCCACAGACTCAGTGAATCAGTCAGACTCTAACCTCTACAAAATGGCCAAGAGCAAGGAGCTGTCTAAGGATGTCAGGGACAAGATCATACACCTGCACAAGGCTGGAATGGGCTACAAAACCATCAGTAAGACGCTGGGCGAGAAGGAGACAACTGTTGGTGCCATAGTAAGAAAATGGAAGAAGTACAAAATGACTGTCAATCGACAAAGATCTGGGGCTCCACGCAAAATCTCACCTCGTGGGGTATCCTTGATCATGAGGAAGGTTAGAAATCAGCCTACAACTACAAGGGGGGAACTTGTCAATGATCTCAAGGCAGCTGGGACCACTGTCACCACGAAAACCATTGGTAACACATTACGACATAACGGATTGCAATCCTGCAGTGCCCGCAAGGTCCCCCTGCTCCGGAAGGCACATGTGACGGCCCGTCTGAAGTTTGCCAGTGAACACCTGGATGATGCCGAGAGTGATTGGGAGAAGGTGCTGTGGTCAGATGAGACAAAAATTGAGCTCTTTGGCATGAACTCAACTCGCCGTGTTTGGAGGAAGAGAAATGCTGCCTATGACCCAAAGAACACCGTCCCCACTGTCAAGCATGGAGGCGGAAATGTTATGTTTTGGGGGTGTTTCTCTGCTAAGGGCACAGGACTACTTCACCGCATCAATGGGAGAATGGATGGGGCCATGTACCGTACAATTCTGAGTGACAACCTCCTTCCCTCCGCCAGGGCCTTAAAAATGGGTCGTGGCTGGGTCTTCCAGCACGACAATGACCCAAAACATACAGCCAAGGCAACAAAGGAGTGGCTCAGGAAGAAGCACATTAGGGTCATGGAGTGGCCTAGCCAGTCACCAGACCTTAATCCCATTGAAAACTTATGGAGGGAGCTGAAGCTGCGAGTTGCCAAGCGACAGCCCAGAACTCTTAATGATTTAGAGATGATCTGCAAAGAGGAGTGGACCAAAATTCCTCCTGACATGTGTGCAAACCTCATCATCAACTACAGAAGACGTCTGACCGCTGTGCTTGCCAACAAGGGTTTTGCCACCAAGTATTAGGTCTTGTTTGCCAGAGGGATTAAATACTTATTTCCCTCTGCAGAATGCAAATAAATTCATATACTTTCCACAATGTGATTTTCCGGATTTAATTTGTGATGTGCTATCTCTCACTGTTACCAATAACCTACCCTTCAATTATGGGCTGCTCATGTCTTTGTCAGTGGGCAAACTTACAAAATCAGCAAGGGATCAAATACTTATTTCCCCCACTGTATGTTAACTGATTAGCACAGAAACACCCACTCTCTGCCCCTAAACATGCCCCTTCCCAGAAAGTTAAATGTTAAAATATTTTTTAGCACATGGTTTGCGCACGCACATTTGGAATTTACCTTGGGGCGCCTCACCACATCCTGCAGTAATCCCTTATAAGCTGTGTTAAGCACACATTAGTCTTTACTGCAGCTTAGTAAAAGGACCTGATATCCTGTTTATCTAAAATAGAAATTATGGATAATAATTGAATTTATTACGGAATTTATAAACCAGGCTATCGTGGAAATATGTTTCAAATCCCATGTAAGTATTTTTCTGCATCTTCAGTAAATGGAATGAAGAAAGCGCCTCTTTTCCATGCAGACTGAAATAATGATTTAATTTGTTTTCTCTGACTGCTTTAACAAATGAACCTTCCAAAATATCTGTTACTTCATCTGTATATTTATATCTATTTCAAATGCCTGCAAATCATCAGTTAAAGAGAAAAAAATACCTACAATGAGTTGGGTTTTTTTTTCAAGCAAATTATTCCTTTCAAATTGTGTAGAATTAAACTTAGACAAATTAGTGACTGACAAGAGAAAGGCAAACCCCCTCCTCCCAACTCCTCGGTAAATGTAATAAATATTAATCACAGGAAATGAAGCGATTTACCCCTTCCAAAGAATGGGTGAAATCTAAATGGGACTCCTTTCTGGTTACAAAAAGCTTTCCAATTGAAAAGAGAAAGCTATTCTACCAGTTTTATTTGTTTAGAAAATAGGTCTGAATTGATGAAACTAATCATTTTATTCTAACTGCATTTTTTAAAGACAATTGCTGATTACATGCCCCTTTTGTAGCTAAAACTGAGATGGTACAAAATAACTATCTTGCCAGTTGTCACAACTTACTCCTCATCATTTAATTAAACATAATATAGGAAACAGTATAATCCACATCTAATTAGGAAACAACTTCTGCAGTTGAGGAACAAACCAGATAGAAGGTACTACATATTTATTTGAGCAAATTGGTTATAAAAAAAATTGCCATTTGAATTTCCTGTCTCTGATATTGCATATCTTTACTGATGCCTGGATGAGATTTTATATAAGTAATTTAAAGCAGCTTAATAATAAATAATCAATTTTGAATTCAGCAAAAAAAAAAAGTGGTTTTCTTCTGGTGGATTAATTTAAAATATGGAACAAATGCAAGGAGTTGACTAGCTAAATCATAAGTTGAATAGGCATATGCATAATAGAAACCAAGGGTTCTGGTAAATTGGAGAGAACATGCAGTGGAAACATTTTCATTGTTTCAATTTTTTTTTCATTTTGTTCAGTTGTTGTTGTTGTTGTTGATAATGCACATACTATGAAGGTGAATTTGGGGCTCATTTTCAAAACAGAAGAATGTCTAAAAAGTGACACAAAGCAGCAGATGGATTTTTTTTCCAAAACATCCAAAATCGCTAATTTCAAAACTCATTTTAAAGAAAGTTTTCAATGCAGTTCATATATAGTGCTTCCAAATCACAAGGGGGCATGTTGGGGGGGGGGGGGGGGGGTGTCAAGATTAGGGCAGACCCAAAATTTTGACCTTTTGCTGCCATAATAGAACCAATCAAAAATATCTGGGGCTAAAAGTTAGATGATTTGATCTAGACATGTTGCAATCACGACTAAGTCATAAAATGCCCTAAATGACCAAATGACCACTGGAGGGATTAAGGAATGGCCCCCTTACTCCTCGATGGTTATTGACCCCTTCTCCCCCACTGAAGATATGACATATCAGCCTCTATGACAGTTTCAGATGTTAAGGCCAATCCTATTAGAAAAGCAAGCAGGTCCCTGGAGTAGCCTAGTGGTCAGTGCAGTGCACTGTAGAGAATGGACCCAACCCATATCCAAGTTCAATAAATGTTTATTGAATTTTACATTTATAAAAATATATCAATGTATCAATTGCAAAAGTAAAACATATAACAGTTCAGGAAAAATAGAACAACCATCCCAATAACATGGGGAAGCACTGACATGGTCAATCTAGTAGAAAATAAAAATAGTGCACTAATATGCATTCAAGACATATAAGAAAAGTATGCATAAGCCATATCCATATGAAGCATGAATATAAAAAAGTAAATATAGAAGTAAAAAAAAACTGACTATACCTATATCTATATAGAGATAGATAGATAGATAGATAGATAGATAGATAGATAGATAGATAGATAGATAGAATTTTTTTCTAGGAAAGTGATGAGGA
Source organism: Microcaecilia unicolor (assembly GCF_901765095.1). Lineage (NCBI taxonomy): Eukaryota > Metazoa > Chordata > Amphibia > Gymnophiona > Siphonopidae > Microcaecilia > Microcaecilia unicolor. Next base: position 423,245,844 of record NC_044031.1, read on the forward strand.
TTTGGAATATGTAACTAGTGAAGACCAAATTTTTTTCAGTAGTAGCCAATCTGTTAGAATAAGAATCTGCTTGCATTAAAATCTGTGGATCATTAAAACAGTCATCCAGCAACAAGTAATATTTAATAAATCAGCCGATTTCCAGGTGTGCAGAATCATCTGAATTGTGAGAGCAGATAATATATCCAAGAGCCTCCTATGCCATTTGTCTAAAGGATCAGAAATGGCCAAGAAACGGAATAATGTAATAACCACAGATAATGTGGATCGGATGGGTAAGATCTTTCCAATAACATTCCAAATGGATGACCAAAAGTGTTGAAGTGTATAAGGTCTCCAAGATGAGAGTTACATTGCCAACAGAGGGCAGTTTTACCAAGTTCAGCCCACTATAGTCTGCTAGGTGTCCAGAATACTTTGAGGGGCATAATTGAATGAAAACGCCTATCTCCATGGGCGTTTATCTCCGAGAACGGGTCCGTGAAGGGGCGGACCGAACCATATTTTTGAAAAAAATAGACGCCCATGTTTTATTCAACAATGTGTGAGCTGGGCGTTTTCGTTTTTCAGCGATAATGGAAAATGAAAGCGCCCAGCTCAAAAACGAATAAATCCAAGACATTTATTCGTGGGAGGGGCCAGGATTCGTAGTGCACTGGTCCCCCTCACATGCCAGGACACCAACCGGGCACCCTAGGGGGCACTTTTACAAAAACAAAAAAAAAGGTAAAAGAGCTCCCAGGTGCATAGCACCCTTCCCTTGTGTGTTGAGCCCCCCAAATCCCCCTCAAAACCCACTGTCCACAAGTCTACACCATTACTATAGCCCTAAGGGGTGAAGGGGGGCACCTACATGTGGGTACAGTGGGTTTGGGGGGGTTGGACGACTAATAAGCATTAAGCAGCACAATTGTAACAGGTAGGGGGGATGGGCCTGGGACCACCTGCCTGAAGTCTACTGCACCCCCTAACAACTCCTCCAGTGACCTGCATACTGCTGCCAGGGAGCTGGGTATGACATTTGAGGGTGAAAATAAAAAGTTGTGAAACATCATTTTTTTGTGGTGGGAGGGGGTTAGTGACCACTTGGGGAGTCAGGGGAGGTCATCCCCGATTCCCTCCAGTGGTCATCTGGTCATTTAGGGCACTTTTTGGGGCCCTATTCGTGAAAAAACAGGGTCCAGGAAAAGTGTCCTAAATTCTAGCTAAAAAAGCATACTTTTTTCCCATTATCGGTGAAATGCGCCCATCTTTGTTCGGCAGATAGCCACGCCCCAGTTCCGCCTTCGCCACACCTCTGACACACCCCCATCAACTTTGTCTGCATCCGCGACGGAGTGCAGTTGAAAACGTCCAAAAATCGGCTTTCGATTATACCGCTTTATTCATATTTGTGAGATAAACGTCCATCTCCCGATTTAGGTCGGAACTTGGGCGTTTTTCTCGTTCGATTATAAGCAGGTTTATGACTTAAAACGTATAAAGATTGGGATAGGTTGGTAGAAGCAGTGGGATGAGTACTATAGGTGAAAAAAACAGCCCAGTCCTCCTTGGAACCAGACCAAGAGGAAACCGATGATCATTGAGTTTTAACAGAAGAGTTGAGAGGGTATGTAATAGATCTTAAAGTTTTATAAAACAATGTAGTAGTATGACCTTGAATCAGTGCTAGACTACAAAGTTTAGAGAAGTTAGATGGAACAACGGTGAATGATACAGTTTTAAAAAGGTTGTTTAAGAAGTGATGTAATTGGTACCAATGAAAAACTTCAGAGGAGGGTAGGGAAAATTTCTCACACAGATGAGAAAAAGATGCTAGCCTGCCTTCTTGTAAGACATGAAACAAGTAAATAATTCCTCTGGAGAACTAAGAGGTCTGAAAAATAGGTTGATTATTAAGATTTTTGAATTAAACTATAGTGGGGTATCAGCATAAAGGTGGATACTGGTCGAAATGGAAGAATTAAGAAATCATAAATCATGGACAGTAGAAAGTATCAAATCCATGTGAAAGGAAAGCTTATGTTTTGAAGTATAAGGAGTGCAAGGAAGGGGTATAAGCCTTAGGAGATCTGATTCAATCTTGAACCACGCAGGGGAATCCAGAGAAGTAGAGAGTATGGACATCCAAAGAGTACCATACCATAAATAAACTATATGATAAAGGCAGAAATCCGGAAAACCAACACCACAATTAACCTTAGAAGCTTTAAAACTTTTAGCAGTAATTTGAGGTGGTTTATTATTCCAGAGATATTTTGAAATTCTACATTCAATAGATTTGTAAAAAGAAAGTGGGACTAGCCTGTGAAGCACACTTAAAACATAATTCACAATAGATATTATGGTCATTTTGATAGCCTCCATGCAACCCCACCATGATAATGCAAGTAGGGACCAGCGTGCAAGAAATGTATCCAGTTTAGTTTTGAGGAGATCTAAGTTGAGTTTCATGAGCTGATCCCTATCCTTATGGAACAAGATTCCTACGATCCAAGATGGCGCTGAATTGAGACGCTACCCCAGACGTGCTCCGAGACTTATCCACACAGAACCAAGCGAGGAGTCCGAATTTCCCCATTTTTGATATGGGGAAGCGGCGGGGAAAAGTGAGGGAGGCTCCTGTGACCCCCACCGGTACCCACCTCTCGAGGCAGATGACGCTGGAAAGCTTCGGAGTTTCGCTGGGTCCCCGGGCGACATCATCTCCTACTAGCGGCCTAGCTTCTAACTACTCAGCCATCAGTGAAGACGGGGCTTCCTTGAGCCCTGACACCCTTGTGGCACCACCACAACCAGGAAGTATGTGAGCGGTTAGTGATTCGCAGGGCCCCATGCCTGTAAAGGAGAGGACCCTCGGAGAAAGGAGCCCAGCCGATTTCGCTGGGGGCAAAGAAGTTCTGGTAGGACAAACTGTAAAATCTTTTCCTTTAGTAATGAGAGATGCCCTACAACAGATTTCTAAAGGCCCCCCCCCCTCCTGAGTTTAACATCAATATGGTCAAACCTGCCGTAGTAACTATTGAGTCACTATCCACCTTATAATTGAAAGAGAAAAACGCCTAGATTTCGACCCAAATCGGGAGATAGACGTTTATCTCACAAAAACGAATAAATCGGTATAATGGAAAGCCGATTTTGGACGTTTTCAACTGCACTCAATCGCGGAAGCGTACAAAGTTGACGGGGGCGTGTCGGAGGCATAGCGAAGGTGGAACTGGGGCGTGGTTATCGGCCGAGGAGAGATGGGCGCCTTTCGCCGATAATGGAAAAAAAGTATGCATTTGTAGCTAGAATTTAGGGCACTTTTCCTGGACCCTGTTTTTTCACGAATAAGGCCCCAAAAAGTGCCCTAAATCACCAGATTACCACCAGAGGGAATCGGGGATGACCTCCCCTGACTCCACAAGTGGTCACTAACCCCCTCCCACCACAAAAAAATGATGTTTCACAACTTTTTATTTTCACCCTCAAATGTCATACCCAGCTCCCTGGCAGCAGTATGCAGGTCACTGGAGGAGTTGTTAGGGGGTGCAGTGGACTTCAGGCAGGTGGACCCAGGCCCATCCCCCCCTACCTGTTACAATTGTGCTGCTTAATGCTTAGTCGTCCAACCCCCCCCCAAACCCACTGTACCCACATGTAGGTGCCCCCCTTCACCCCTTAGGGCTATAGTAATGGTGTAGACTTGTGGGCAGTGGGTTTTGAGGGGGATTTGGGGGGCTCAGTACACAAGGGAAGGGTGCTATGCACCTGGGAGCTCTTTTACCTTTTTTTTTGTTTTTGTAAAAGTGCCCCCTAGGGTGCCCGGTTGGTGTCCTGGCATGTGAGGGGGACCAGTGCACTACGAATCCTGGCCCCTCCCACGAACAAATGTCTTGGATTTATTCGTTTTTGAGCTGGGCGCTTTCATTTTCCATTATCACTGAAAAACAAAAACGCCCAGCTCACAAATTGTCGAATAAAACATGGACGTCTATTTTTTTCGAAAATACGGTTCGGTCCGCCCCTTCACGGAACCGTTCTCGGAGATAAACGCCCATGGAGATAGACGTTTTCGTTCAATTATGCCCCTCAATGGGACCTAACCTTTTCAATGCATTCATCGCTTCAATCAGTTTTGTTAAAAAACGCTGATGAAATAAAAACATTGTTAGAAGCTCTGTTGACTCAGGACCAAATCAATGCTTGTCAGATGTCTGAAACAAAAGTGCTTCAAGAAAAAATTCAGAAACTGGAGAACTTGAATAAAGCCACAATTAAGGATAGTAACTTTATTAAAAAGAAGATGGAATAACTTGAAAACCAGCAGAGAAGACTTAATTTGAGGCTTGTCAATTTCCCCAGATCTCCAGTTATTTCCTCTATTGATATGGTTAAAAAATATCTATGGGAAGTCTTGGGGATGCCCGGGGAATCTTTACCACCCATAACAAGGGTAATTTACCTTCAGACTCCAGTACCATCTAAATCTGGAGGTGACCAAGCTGTTATGGATGGAGGAATGAACCTGACATCTTTTCTTGAATCGTCCCTGGAAGTGGTTACACAGAGGACAACTGTACTAGTGACATTTGCTCTTGAGATAGACAGGGAGATGGTATTGAAGTTGTTTTTCAAACATTTAGATTCGATGTTTTTTGGTTCCAAAGTTAGGATATTTCCGGATCTCGCTAGAGATACGCAATATAGACGTAAGGCATTTTTGGCATTACGTCAAAGAACTTTAAATCTGGGGGCAACGTTTACCCTAAAATTTCCTTGTATTTGTCGTTTTATCTACCTTCAGAATAGTTATCAGTTTATGGATCCAAAACAACTCGAAGATTTTTTGATAGCTAAAGAGGCTGAGAATGTTAACGTTAAAGTTTAGGATCTCATATGGGCACTGAAAGATAGATTGAGAATGTACCCGGAATATGTAACGGTCTGAAAAATATTTAATTACCTTAATTTGTTACCTTATCTAGGATCTAGTTAAGTATTTCCAATTTTGAGGTCGATGTAACAATGATTATTTCTTTTATTGAGACATTTATTTTGTCTCAAGTATAGATTGTTTTGTTTAAAATTTTAATTTGTTTCTTCTTATGCTTCTTTGATAAGATGTATAACTCAATTATAAATAAAATTTAAAAAAAGATTCCTAGATATTTTAATTGAAGAGGTGACAAGGTAAAATTGGAAACACCAATATCTGTAATGGTGGTACGATCATTTGAGACCAAATTCAACAGAGCAGTGATTGAAGTAGTAGGGTGAATAAGAAAAATAAGCAGGACATCAGCATAAGTAAGAGATTTAAACTGATTTGAGTTAAGTGGAATACCTTGGATCGAGGGGTCTAATCTTAAAGCTATCAGGAAGGTTTCCAAGGCAATATTGAATAACAAGGGGAGAGAGGACACCTCTGTCTGGTACCTCTGTGTAAAGGAACTCCTTCAGAAAGATACTGATTGACCTTAATTCAAAAGTTCATTGTCATCCTGTGGTACACAGTGCACATGTGACTAATTAGGATTCCATTGTTGGCTTTCCCAAAAGGTACGTATTTCCCAGAAATGACTGATATGGTTATTTTCCTACACTGGACCAGCAAGCACTGTGAGGAACAGGTCCCTCCAACCCCACTGTGTAAGGGTAATGAGTGTGGCCCTACCACCAGCATGGCTATCACTTAGGGTGTTTGCTGACAACCAGCAGGCATGGTGAGAAGGTGTACTCAACCAGCATCTTGAGGCCTGCAGTAATCAATTCACACATACCACATTATTCTATTTAATGGGGGGCTGCTGGGTCTTTGCTGGCCTTCCATTGTTTGGAAGTACACAAGGGCTGAGCAGAAGTGTGATGGCCACTGTCAGTATAGGCTAATTATGTGCAATGTATCACTGTGCAGGATATGGCATTGTTAAGTACGGAACAGTGTGACTGGGAAATATAGAGTTCCTACTATCTTGGCCAGGGTCCTCCTTATTTCTTTCCATACCTGTCTGTCTGTTGCATGGAGGGGGGAGATGAACCTTCTATAATGACAAAACAACTTTTGATGATTCATTATGCATAGGACTACAAGGAGGCAGCTCTCCTTGGTAGAGAAATTATGTTTCTTAATGGCAGCCATCTTGTATATTTATGAAGTTTTTAATATAGAGGTCACTGTGTTGTTGTGACCGGACACAGAACATTGATTCATGCTGCTTGTCCAGAAGATGTACTAGAGTAAATGGCCAGCTACAGATCTATGCTTCATGTGAACGTTACACATAAAAAACCCTTGAATATCCATGCTACTGGCTGCTTCCTCCAAAATGCCTCTGAATGTTGGATCAGACAGTTGGCCAGTGGCCATCCTTGGAGATGATGTTATAGATTAGTATCAAGACATATGCATCACTTATGCACATCATAAGCACCAATAATTGGTAATTATGTGTGAATGTGTACTAGGCACTATTCTTTAAGGTAGCACTTAAGTGCTATATCATATAGCTGTAGGGAGCATATTCATGGAGATAAACATTTTAAAAAGGAGAAAAACCCCTATGTATGTATGCAAGTCTCATGGAAGGGAGTAGGGGAGAACCAATTACATTCCAATGAACTTCTGAGGTGAATAAACATAAATATGGCCCTGTTTACTAAGCTGCGTTGTAGCCATGATAACTTTCTAGTGTGCACTAAAAATTAGCACACACTAATGCTAGAGATACCCATTTATTCCTATGGGTGTCTCTATCATTAGCACATGCTAAAATGTTAGTGCGCCTATAGCGCGGCTTAGTAAACAGAGCCCTAAAAAACAATAATGATAAAAAGATTTTCTAAAGAAACAATAAAATGCAAAAATGTATTGCCTGATTTAATTACATACAGAAAAAGGTGTGCAGCATATAAAAATGTTGTCAGACTTGACACAGATCTGTGTTTCAGCAATGAATACCTGCCTTAGGAGTCATCTAAGCCAAGACTATGTCTGATGTTTTAGAAGCATGTAGCTTGACTGTTTGTTAACCCTTGAAATGATTGCAAATTGGTCTGTCTTTTTGCTCAAGAACCTGCTGATTCATTGACAATATTTGCCTATACATGAGCCAGACACATTCTTGGCTAAATCTTGTGACTCCTAAGACAGATCTGTGTCAAGTCTAGCAACATTTTTATGTATATTGCAAGTCTTTTTCTGTATGTGATTAAATCAGGCAACCTGATTTTGCATTTTATTGGTTTTAGAACATTTTTATTATTGTTTTTTTCTCTTAATAAATACCACTTTATGGGCCCTGTTTACTAAAGCAAACTAGCATTTTTAGCATGGGCACCCATGCTATTCCTCTAGGTATCTATAGCATTTAGCGTGCACTAAAAATGCTAGAACACCTATAGTGTGGCTTAGTAATCAGGGCCCTAAGTGATTTTAAATTTCATTTTTACTTTAATTTTTACATAACAACTGAATTGCAACAGAATTTACAGTTCGCTATAAAATTTTTCACATCTGGTTTATTAAGTTTCAATCTTGGTTTCTCATAAAATTCCCTTACTACTAAACTATTCATTCTGGCTTAATTATACAGTAACTAATTCCTAAATCAACAGCAAATCTCCTGGACCGGATAGTATTCATCCTAGAGTACTGATAGAATTGAAAAATGAACTTGCGGAACTATTGTTAGTGATACGTAATTTATCCATAAAATCAAGCATGGTACTGTAAAATTGGAGGGTAGCCAATGTAACGCCAATTTTCTAAAAAGATTCCAGCGGACATCCAGGAACTGATAATCCGGTGAGCCTGATGTCGGTGCCGGGCAAAATGGTAGAGACTATTATAAAGATAAAAATTACAGAGCATGTTCAAAAGCATAGATTAATGAGACAAAGCCAACATGGATTTAGTGAACGGAAATCTTGCCTCACCAATCTATTACATTTCTTTGAAGGAGTGAAGAAACATGTGGAGAAAGGTGGGCCAGTTGATATCATGTATCTGGATTTTCAAAGGGCGTTTGACAAAGTACCTCATGAAAGACTCCAGAGGTAATTGGAGAACTATGGCATAGGAGGTAGTATCCCATTGTGAATTGAAAACTGGTTAAAAGATAGAAAACAGAGAGTAGGGTTAAATGGTCAGTATTCTCAATGGAGAAGCTTAGATAGTAATTTTGTTCTGTTACGTTTATCTATGTATCTTCTACAGTTCAGTTCCCCTGAAGACGCCTGGCGTTTTTAGGCGAAACATGGCACATGTAGGGAACTTCGGACATTGACTGTAAGACTGATGAAATAATCACACACTATTATTTATTCTCAAGAAAATAGTATTGCATTGACCGGGACTTCACTTTACCTTCTGATCTGGCAACAAGACTGAGATTGAGATACTACTCCGCCCCCTAAAATCCACCTAAGCTAAGTAGCCATCATTTTTTTCTTCTATTTTTTTTCGTATTTTTTTTAGGAATCACTCTAGCACTGGAATGCTGCATCTAGGTTGGAGGCAGGGTGTGCAATGATGTCGGTAAGGTGTTTTTACACATCCTAAGTCTTTGGGTCATTGTAATACACCAAACAACTGAGCACAAAATAATATTATATACTGCATATATATAAAAAAAAATTTAAAAGGATGTCTTTGTAATTGTTTGTTTGATATTTATTTTTTATATGTTTTTGGTTTCTGTAACTTTTTCATTAGTTGACTCATTAGAAACCGTTTTTTATAGGAAACCCAGAATTTTGAATAGCATTTAAAATAATGCCTAGTGAAGTCAGCAGTCCGCTCTCCTCATGCCCTCAACTTGGCTACGCTTGTGGTTATTGGCCTTATCGTATTATTTTGAAATAGAAACACTTTATTTCAGGCAATAATTTATGTTACAGAAATTAGGCATGAAGAGTAAGAGAAAACAAACTTGAAGCAGTTTCTATGTCATAGTATTTCTAGTTCAAACTTAAATTGTATTTTCAATCACTAGGAAGTGCAAATGAGAGAAACAAACTTCAGAACGCTCAAAACACAGCAGCCAGTCTCATATTCGGAAAAACGCATTTTGAAAGCGCCAAACCCCTCCAAGAAAAATTGCACTGGCTCCCAATCAAAGAGTGAAGCCCCGGGATATATGACAGACCTCATAGACCTGCCAATCAGAAACACAACAAGATCAACATGATCATACCTAAATCTCCACTACCCAAGCAACAAAGGACTCAAATACAAATCAACGTATGCATCCAGCTTCTCCTACGTAAGTGCACAACTATGGAACACACTGCCAAAAATAGTAAAAACAACGTACGGCCACCTAAATTTCTGGAAAAAACTAAAAACTAACTTGTTCAGAAAGGCATATCCCACCGACCCAACATAAACACCAGAGTACTTGCTACAGAACAAAACCAAGAACGTTACGGACACACCCCAATCCCCCCTCCACCTCCTTAGTGTTCCCCCAATGTATCTACCGTACATAAACCTTATTCTACCACAACCACACCTGTGCTTATTTGCACCCTTTATTTGTTCATACTGGAACTGGCGATCGCCGTTACGGAACTATGTAAGCCACATTGAGCCTGCAAATAGGTGGAAAAATGTGGGATTCAAATATAACAAATAAATAAAATAAAATAAAATTCCCCAGCCTTATTTACTTTTGTAAGTTAAAAGTAAAATAGTAGAATTCTCTCTTACTCAAACTGTACAGGATTAGGTGGGTGGGTGACCAGTGGCTAAGGTGGCAATTGAACCTGGTTCCTAGACTACAGCCCTGATCACAAGGCCATTTCCAAAATCCCACAATGTTTCACATTGTCATCACTCTGCAATTTATATACCCATCATCAAACATTTCACAGCCCCATGGTCCAGTGAGCAGGAGTGGCAACATTCTGCTGTTGGAGGCAGGTGAGAAGGATACTAGAGACACAGGTATGGAGGCATGGGAGCAGGAGCCACCAGCAGGGGAGGAATAGCTGCGTGAAGATAATGAGGACATTCTTGGCGACCCTGGGCAGGAATAAGAAGGAGAAGAGGGAGAGAATGTTAGAGCATTGGAAAAAGACACAATTAAACAGCAGGTCCTGCTCAGGGAAGAGGTTGTTGGCATGCAGGAGGAGTTTGGGGGCATCCGTCAAGAGCAGGCTGGGAAGTGACAGGATATTGCAGCCTTAAGGGAGGGGGAGAGGAGGGGAGGGGAAAACACAGGGTCATTCTTAATATTAATTTGTATCACGTATTTGACTATGCTGCATTATGGGGGTGGGAAGGGAGAGGGAGAATGGTGGTGGTGAATTGACAGCTATATGCTCAGCAAAAATCAATATCTTATCATGATTACAAAAACTGTGTCTGGATTAGTTGTTCCCAGACATCCTGGCAATCTCTGTCTTGCTTGATGCGGTGGAAGATCTTCTTGGGGTCCCTATGGTTCCTCATCAGCGTCCTCACTCTCCTCTTTGGCCTGACCCTGGGGTTCAGGTATATGCCATGATATGGCCAGATTGTGCAGCATGCAGCAGGCAATGAATATGTTGCAGACCTTGGCAGAGTTATACAATAGCTCCCCCCAGAACAGTTGAGGCAGCAGAACTGGGACTTAAGGATTCCAAATGTGCTTTCAATAACTGCCTGGGTTGCAGCTTGTGCTGTGTTGTATCTTTGCTCCTCTGGGCTCTGGGGATCCACTATGGGGGTCATCAGGCATCTCCTGAGTGGCTAGCCACAGTCACCTGCATTTGAGGACAGGAGAGAGAACAGAAGATACTAGAGGAGGGACACAGACCTTTTGTGGTATGTTGTCAGGTTCCACAAGTGTGTTCTATGTCATCCTCCAGACCACTGGGCCCATGATGGAGTCTGGGTACAGCATGGCTGGGACTCATACTTGTGAATACTGTAAGTTACAAATGTATCTCTGACATCTAGACATGAGCATGCTCACCAGTTCCACGGCTGGCCTGAGTGCTGGAGCTTAACCACATATCGGCATAAATACCTGGTAATGTCTACTTTCCTTTATAGAATAGGATCTTAGTAGGCAATCCAGTTATAGAATAACACTTATAATAATTTTTGCTGCCATTATATGAATATTTTATTATATAGATAAAACAATTTATCAAAATGTAACTTCTTATTTTTGAAAACATTCCATTCACACTTTTAATTAGGAGTATGACTGGATATCAACAAAATATCAGAATCCATTTAATTTTTTTATTCAGTCCCCATAACCTATTTGTCTTTACAATATTATACATTCACATAATTAGGCAGGCATTGTAATTAATTAGTTGCTTGTTATATTATTAGAGTATTTGTTTCAAGTACTGCGACTTTTTTATAACTATTACATTGCATTACTTTAATCAACAGTCTTCTGACTCTTCTCAGTGAATTCTGCATTATCTTGGAAGACATTGATTAAGATGTTCTTAATGGATTATTTGATATTATCTCCTATGTAATTTGCAAAGAATTAAATTAATAATTTTCCAATCTGAGATCCCAGAAAATGTGGCTTGCTTTAATAAGGTATGATTTATAGCTGTGACTGACAAATGATTAACTTTCCCAGGGCCCAGGAATTAGTTGTTGTTTTTTAAATGCTACTCATGCATATAGGATTAAAAAACATAGATAAAACACCTTTTAGTGCATTCATATATTTCAAAATTGCTACAGTCTTGAGTGATCCACATTGGCTGCAGATTAAGGCATCCCCAGCTATCAATAGCCAAGAGCCGTGATAGTCTTCATGTGCAAAATGACAAGTGTAGCATTTACATACTAACAGCGATTTCATTATTGCTGAGTGTCTTTGGAAAAAAAAAGAATTAAAGTCAGAATTTTGAATATTGTTTGAAGATAAGAAGGTGACAGTCTAAAAATACACGTTAAAAAAGTTATGTGTGTCAGTTGTTACAACAGAAATTTTTTAAATTTGTCAATTTTCTTTCCAAAAGCAATGAGAAAAGAAAGAAGTCATTCAAGTGTGCCTTGGAAATCTATGGAGTCCTGAATGAACCAAGTAATGAAGTGGACTCAGAAATCCCTTCAATGGGCTACAGAAAGAGAATAAAAGCAGGGCGAAGAATAACCTTCCTTGATCTCAAAAAGCAAAAAAAAATATTCTTCACAGCAGAAATTTTATAAAAAATAACACGTTTTTTTTGTAATTTTCCACTTAGAAAGGGACATTTCTATAACTGCATAAAATAGGTGCATAGAATACTAATGTAAGTGAAATTCAGTACATGCCTACCAGTTAGATGCAAGCATTTAAGCCAGCCAATAGACCTGTCATATGTGTGTGCATCTAAGTGGCAGAGATATGCATATAACTTATACAGTAGTATGCTATAAGTTACACATATACTGCCGGATTCTATATACCATGCCTTAATGTCCGTGTGGATGTCGAAGTGTATTCTATAACAATGAGCGTAACTTAATTGGTTAACAGGCTAATCAACACTGTCAATTGGATGTTAACAAGCAATTATCAGCACTAATTGTCATTAATTAAGGTTTACACACACAACTCACTAAGCATATTCTGTAATGTATTGTGTGTAAATACTAAGTTGCATAATCAAAAAGGGGGCATAGCCATGGGTAGGTTGTGGGCATTTCAAAAATCTGTGCGCGTTGTTGTAGAATACATCTGCTCTGTGCCTAATTTAAAAGTCAGGATTTATGCCAAGTGGCATAAATGGCTGTGACTAACTTTGGCCATGTGGAGAGGCTTTCGGCCTATTCTATATAACGTGAGGAAATTTAAGCCTACTCTATAAAATTTAGGTGTTCTCTAGAGAATACATTGAAGTGTATTTTTTTTCAGTGCAGAATTTTCAGGTGCTATATATACCACTCTGAACAATTTATAGTTTGATTGCAAAATTGGCAGTCTCTACCAATAGGACAGTTTTTACGCCTTAGGCGCATTTGTTCTTCTGATGAATTATTTCGTCAACAATCGTCTCAGCTGATACAACACCTACAGGATAGAGGCTATCCGGACCGATGCATACGCCGAGCGTATAAAAGAGCGTGGTATGCTCAGCGCTCTCTCCTGTTGCAGGAGAAGCAGGAAGAATCTCTTGATAAACTTGTATGCATCCTGACCTATACTGACTTGGCTCCTCAAATCGCCCAGATAATTAATCAGCATTGGGATGTGCTTTCATTTCATCTCATTTTTCAACAGCGTCCATGCATAGCCTATCGCAGAAGGAGGAACTTAAGAGATGCATTAATGCACACAGAGTTAAAGACCACTTCTGCGATCTCTAGAATAGGGCTTAGTCATGGAGCATGTGGGCACTGCCAATTTTGCAATCAAACTATTAATTGTTCAGAGTGGTATCATCCTAATAAACCTGACAAAAAATGCCATCGTAGAACAAATACAACATGCGAATCTAAGTTTGTCATTTATGGTATCATTTGCCCCTGCCAATTATAGTATGTGGGGCACACTAAGAGACAGCTGAAAGTCAGACTTACTGAACACAAAAGTAGGTTGCATAACAAGGTAATAACAGCCCCGATGGTTTCTCATTGTACGGAACATAACCATCTATTTGAACATCTAAAATGGCTTGTTATTGATCAGGTTATTAGTTCTCTTAGGGGGGGGGGGGGGGTTATATGATACAGATTCTTACTTGCAAAGAACAATTCTGGATTTTTGAACTTAACACCTTAACCCCTCATGGACTGAATGACAGTATCAAATGGAATACGGTCATCTAGGTAACATAGACATTATTGTATTTAAGTGTTCTTTGATTAACCCAGATGCATTTAATTTTATTTCATTATCCTAGAGATTGAACAACGTCATTTCCTGACTGGGACCACATTTAACTCACTTGAAGACATTTAGAGTTCCTGAGGAAGTTTTTTCAACGAAACTCTGCAGTGTTGGACTCTTGATGCTTTAAGGATAGAGGCGCTGCCGAGCCTTAGTGTGAAGCCTTCACTTTGACTTAGCGGCTTTTGTGGGAAGCAAATATGGAAGAGACAATCTTACCAGTAATTCCAAGGAAATTCAAGGAAAGCCAAGGAAAGGTAAGTGATTAATATTGTTAAGTGCCTTATAAGCATAAGAACTATAAAAGGACTATAAATGAGTCAATACAGAAGTCCTTAGTGAGAGTGAGAGGAACTAGGGGTATGAGATTGACAAGCACAACTGACATTGATTTTGCACTTTAAAGAGCACTATGGTGGTTTTTGTGAAGGAAGCGCACAAATAAAAATGTTTTCAATACAAAACCACGGAGAGGCTCTATGATTGAGAAGCTTAACCACCTCTTGAGATTTACACATGTATGTGTAATTTCTCATATTTGGGTGAGTTAATACTCTGAGAGCCCTCCAACACACATTATATATGATATAGTGAATGATATCAGTAAGGGTCAGATGTGCAGCCAATCTTTTAATTGAACCCCAGTATCCATGTTTTCAGCTTTTGGTTTATTTTGTATTTAGTAGATCATCACCAGAGAATTCATTTTGGGATTAATTTTGATTCATAGGCTTAAATGTAAAGGCATAACTTTTATGGTAAATTTTTAGCAGAAAATTTAGGGGCCTTCTTACTAAGCTGTTTTGTATTAATGTAATTGTTTATATTGATATGTTTTTATGGATTGGTATGCTACTTGTTCCTCACCTAGTTAATAGGTGGGTTATAAATGTTTAAATAAATAAATAAATAGGTGCTAACATGCACCTAACAGCATAAAATGGCATACAGCGGAACATGCTCAGCATTCTTCGATGTGTCAATATAGCACTTGCTAATCCAGGCTAATATTTTATTTTTTTGAGAGTTTTTTTAGGATGTTTCTGCACATCCAAATGGCAGATGATGTTTAATGTGAGCAAGTGCAAAGTGATGCATTTGGGAAAGAGGAACCCAAATTATAGCTATGTAATGCAAGGTTCTACATTAGGAGTCACCAACCAGGAAAGGGATCTAGGTGTCACCGTTGATGATACATTGAAAACCACTGCTCAGTGTCAGGTGGTGGCTAAGAAATCAAATAGAATGTTAGGTATTATTAGAAAATGAATGGAAAACAAAAATGAGAACATTATAATACATTTGTATCACTCCATGGTGCGTCCGCACCTAGAACATTGTGTGCAATTCTCAAAAAAAGATATGGTGGAATTAGAAAAGGTACAGAGAAGGGCGATGAAAATGATAAAGGGGATGGGACTACTTTCCTATGAGGAAAGGCTAAAGTGGCTAAGGCTCTTCAGATTGGAGAAGAGATGACTGAGTGGAGATATGATCGAGGTCTATAGCATAATAAGTGGAGTGGAACAGGTAGATGTGAATTGCTTGTTTACTCTTTCCAGGGGTACGCAATGAAGCTACAAAGTAGTAAATTTAAAATGAATTATAGAAAACATTTCTTCATTCAACTTACAACAACTTACAATTAAAATCTAGAATTCTTTGCCAGAGAATGTACTAAAAGCAGTTAGCTTAGTGGGGTTTTAAAAAGGTTGGGATAGCTTCCTAAACGAAAAGACCATAAGCCATTATTAAGAAAAGCTACTGCTTATTTCTAGGATAAGCATCATAACATAGGAGTGGAGGAGTGGCCAATTGGTTAAAGCATTGGTCTTGTTATCCAGCGGTGGCCAGTTCAAATCCTACTGCTGCTCCTTGTGATCTTGAGCAAGTCACTTAACCTTCCATTGCCTCAGGTATGAAATTAGACTGTGAGCCCTCCTGGGACAGAGAAATATCCAGTGTACCTGACTGTAACTCAGCTTGAGCTACTACTGAAAAAGGTGTGAGTAAAATCTAAATAAATATTGTACTATTTTGGGATGTTGCCAGGTACTTGTATCCTGGATTGATCTCTCTTGGAAACAGGATGCTAGGCTTGATGGACATAAGTACCTAAGTATTGCCATACTGGGAAAGGCTTGATGAACCTTTGGTCTTTCCTAGTATGGCAATACTTAGGTACTTATGTCCATCAAGCCTAGCATCCTGTTTCCAACAGGGGCCAATCCAGGTCACAAATACCTGCCAAGATCCCAAAAATGTACAAAACATTCTATACTGCTTATCCCAGAAATAGTGGATTTTCCCCAAGTCCATTTAATAATGGTCTATGGACTTTTTCTTTAGGAAACCATCCAAACCTTTTTAAACTCCGCTATGCTACCCGCCTTTACCACATTCTCTGGCAATGAATTCCAGAGTTTAATTACACATTGAGTGAAGAAAAATTTTCTCCAATTCGTTTTAAATTTACTACATTGTAGCTTCATCGCATGTCCCCTAGTCCTAGTATTTTTGGAAAGTGTAAACAGACACTTCACATCTACCCGTTCCACTCCACTCATTATTTTATAGACCTCTATCATATCTCCCCTCAGCCGCCTTTTCTCCAAGCTGAAGAGCCCTAGCCGCTTTAGCCTTTCCTCATAGGGAAGTTGTCCCATCCCCTTTATCATATTTGTTGTCCTTCTCTGTACCGTTTCTAATTCCATTATATCTTTTTTGAGATGCGGCGACCAGAATTGAACACAATATTCGAGGTGCGGTTGTACAATGGAGCGATACAAAGGCATTATAATGTCCTCATTTTTGTTTTCCATTCCTTTCCTAATAATACCTAACATTCTATTTGCTTTCTTAGCCGCAGCAGCACACTGAGCAGAAGGTTTCAACGTATCATGAACGACGACACATAGATCCTTTTCTTGATCTGTGACTCCTAACGTGGAACCTTGCATGACGTAGCTATAATTCGGGTTCCTCTTTCCCACATGCATCACTTTGTACTTGCTCACATTAAACATCATCTGCCATTTAGACGCCCAGTCTCCCAGTCTCGTAAGTTCCTCTTTTAATTTTTCACAATCCTCCCGTGATTTAATGACTTTGACCTTTAAGTCTGTCCCAGTATGGCATAAAACTTATGTTCTTACGTTCTTATATAATCAGTTCACGCAGCTACATTACCACACACTAACTGGTTAGCATAGAATAACCGTGTGATCTCTTACAGCCTACAAACTGGGTGGTGGTAACTGCTCAAGTGGAAATTTATTTTGTAATTGCCATGTAATAATGGCAACATTAGTGCATGACCATTAATACAAAAAAAAACAAACAAACAAACAAAGGAAAATTGGCTATTTTACAGCTGTGGGAAAAATGGCCTTAGCACATGGGCAAACTCTCAAAAGGACGCGCTGTGGCCACTTTTTGCCTCAGATTAGTAAAAGGACCCTGTAGGATCCTATGATTGAAAAAAAGGGAGAAATCTGAAGTCCTGTTTTATATAGAATATCAAAATAGGACTTGAAATATCCAAATAGAGATTTTCACAGTTCCCCTGGTATTTCACGAAAGGATCTGTTGAACATGGAACGTTTTTTGAAATATATAGGTAATCAATAGAAATAAAACAAAATAAAACATGGAAAAGAAAATAAGATGATACCTTTTTTATTGGACATAATACATTTATATCTATCTATCTATCTATCTATCTATCTATCTATCTATATATATATATATAGATAGATAGATAGATAGATAGATAGATAGATAGATAGATAGATAGATCTATCTATCTATCTATCTATCTATCTATCTATCTATCTATATCTCTATCTATAGATATAGATATAGATATAGATATAGATGGATAGATAGATAGATAGAGATATAGATATAGATATAGACATAGACATATATACACACATATATTTCTGATCTGATGAAGAAGGGCAACCTTCGAAAGCTAATCATGAAATGTATTAAGTTATGTCCAATGAAAAAGGTATCATCTTATTTTCTTTTCCATGTTTTATTTCTATTGATTATCTTTAAAAGTAGACTAACACGGCTACCACACCTCTATACTTAAGGTAAAATATATGTAAAGACACCAACAAATACAGCCCAACCTTCTAACTGACCAATGACCTTGTGGCATTAGTATTGTAGAAGTACAAGCAAATGCAACAGCACTTTGCAGGGTGCATCCTCTCATCCAGGAGGAGGTCAACAACTAAAAAACATTGGTCCTCACCTGTAACAGCCCAGCTAACTATCTGACCAATGCATATTTGGGAGCACCGTTTAAGCAGCTGCTAGCACCATTGATATCACATTAAACACTGATGCTCAACTTTATGCATTAGTCAGATCAGCTGAATGTCAGTCCCATATGATTTTTAAACACATAAAGACGTTAGATTACATACTTCTATAAACTGCAGAATATCCTGGTATTTACTTGTAAACTCTCTATCTGTATGTCTACTCTCAGACTGTATGTTTCAGGGACTGTCTCTCTTTCTGTCTCTCTCTCTCTCTCTCTCTGGTTCTTTTTTTGACCCATTTCTATGTCCTTTTCTGCTTCCCTGCCAGGTGTTTGCCTTTCTGAATTATGCTTCAAATTTGTTATTAACCTCTACCTGGCTTTCCTATGCTTTGCTGCAAAATCACAATGATTCTACTCTCCCTCTGGTGACATTATAAAAAGGTTTTTATGGGTTTTTCTTACAGGAAAATGTTTGATCTCTTTGGATTTTTTAGTCTTATTAGTTATGCTACATCCTAAAAATATTGTTTGAATATTGTATAATGTAACTTTTTAAAGTAAATGCTTATACCACCAGACCAATGTACAAGGAGCCATTTAGCTATTATGTATCGTTTAAGTGGTACCCATTCCTCCTTTTTCCATTGATCCCCCTGTCCCCCAGCCTTTGTCCTGGCATAGCCATCGTGGAAAAATTTCATATTTGTTTGTGACATTGGGATGAATGCTAGTTCATGGTACCAGTATGCGCACCAGTCATCACTTGTTTTGGGTTGAGATGGATTTATACAATTTTATTTTTATTTTTTTTATTTTTTACAATTGTTCTTTATTTTATTGCATTTAATTTTAAATGCACATTACTTACAAAACATACACATTTTACGAATAACTCATTATTTGCATAAAGCATGTTATTAATAAATTTTGGATGCCAAAACTGAAATGAAATGGAAAAGAATCATTTTCATCCTGCTTTTTCTTTTGTCATTTCAAAATGAAAACAAACAAACAAGTCCAAAAGATCATTTACATAACAACCTTGCTTTGGAGATGATAAGCTGTCGGTGGTGCATAAAGAGCTCTCCCCTGAATTGGGTCGATGACTTAGCAACAATGATGATCGCTTCCAGTGGCTATTCTTCATATGGATTGCAGAGCTTTGACCGTTTTCATCAACTGTCACCTAGACTGTGAAATAACACAACTCTGCCTGGCAGCAGACAGTGGGGAACAAAAAAAAAAGCTGCAAACAAAAAAAACAGTGCACGTCATGCAGAAATTGCCTTGGCATGCAGGTCATTGGTGATTTCATTTGTAAGTAATGTTTTGATTGTCACAGATTATATGTTGCTCTCATCCCCCTGACATTTGTTGTACAGCGGGATTGATTTTTGTACTTCAGTATGAAAAGGTCACTTTGATCAATGCAGTGTAATTGGCACTAAATTAGGATCATATCAGGTTATTTTGCTATTTAATGATGAAATATTAAAGAATAGCATGGGCAGATTGCAGGCACTAAAGTACACTTTAAAACTCCAGTAATGGTGTTTTGTTTTGTAAAGAAAAATGGAGAGAAAAAACACTAAAGTGCAGAAAATGACTGTGATGTATTGGAAGAGTGGCCTAGAATTATATATTTTCACTTCAGATAGACTCTGAAAGCCCCAGACACAAAACACCAAACCCAGCAGTCCTGCATCTGCTGTACCCGGAGAAGCTTTATATGGAAATCTAATGTTGATGAAATCTATTACCGTGTTTCCCCGAAAATAAGACACTGTCTTATATTAACTTTTGCCCCCAAAAATGTGCTAGGTCTTATTTTCAGGGGCTGTCTTATTTTTCAGGGACGCATCGGGGTTGGCCCGCCCGCCCTCCCGGAACTAACCTTAAATGCCTCCTTTCACCTTTGCAGCAAGCAGCAGCAGGGCAGGCCACTCCTTCCTTCTGTGTCCCGCCCTCGCCTGACGTAATGTCCGCGAGGGCGAGGAACGGAAGGAAGGAGAGGTCTGCCCTGCTGCTGCTTGCTGCGAAGGTGAAAGGAGGCGTTTAAGGTTAGTTCCGGGAGCGACGGAGGGTGGGTAGAGGGGCGGCCTTGTCCGGCTCTCGGCAGCCCTGCTTTCAAACAAAAATTTGCTAGGTCTTACTTTCGGGGGAGGCCTTATATCTACCAATTCAGGAAAACCTCTACTAGGTCTTATTTTCGGGGGATGTCTTACTTTCGGGGAAACAGGGTATATGCTAGTTAGAAGTGCTGATCTTTTTCATTTTCATTCTGCATATAGTAATTGCATTTTAAAAA
The DNA here is from genome assembly GCF_901765095.1 of Microcaecilia unicolor. Taxonomy (NCBI): domain Eukaryota; kingdom Metazoa; phylum Chordata; class Amphibia; order Gymnophiona; family Siphonopidae; genus Microcaecilia; species Microcaecilia unicolor. The sequence continues at coordinate 423,266,254 of NC_044031.1, forward strand.
TGTGGTTTCTGTTTATTAGAAAATCAGAGCATCTTGCATCTCATACTTGTTTATGATTTCAGTGGCCTGGTTTTCTTCAGTGCAGAGAAGGAAAGTTTGTAGCTAACGAGAAAATCAGGGTTTTTGGTAGATTGTCTGCACAGTGGTTGGTCTGGATTTTATTTATTTATTTGTTGCATTTAGACCCCACATTTTTCCACCTATTTGTAGGCTCAATGTGGCTTACATAGTACCATCAGATGCGTTTGCCCAGTCGGTGGATAACAAATACAAAGTTGTATAGTGATCATATGAGGTATAAGTGGAGGGTCGGAATGAATGAAGATTGGAAAAAAAAGGTCATTTTCACCATCAGAAGCAATGATAACCACGGTGTTATTTATTTTTATTTTATGTTCTACTAGTAAAAAAGGCCCGTTTCCGAAACCAATGAAACGGGCGCTAGCATGTGGTTTTTTGTGTGTGTGTGTGTATATGTCACAGAGTTATTTTGTGTGTGTGTGTGTGAGTGTGTGAGGGTGCGGTGTGTGTGCAGGCTGTTGATGTGTGTCTTTTTTTGTTTTGTTTTGTTTTTTGCTTGGGGGTTGGGGGATGTGCTGTGCTGTCCTTGGTCGCTGTTTGCTGCTGGCTGGGTCGCAGGTAATCCTTCCAGCTGGGCCGCAGCTTGTCCTGTTCGCCCATGTCCCAGATGGTGACGGGCACGTTGTTTTCCGGCTCCTCTGACTCCATGTCAAGTGATCCCAAATATAGTCTGTGCTATAGGCCCTCTGGCACTCTTCAGTACTGGCATTAGGCATTTAAAAATTTCTCCCCCCCCCCCCCCCCCGGGTTTATTTTTGCACATACCCACAGCAGGAATATTCTTCTCTCGTTCCAGCAGTGGTTCTGTGCTCTCCGTGCTGCACAGATAATGAGCCATTCTGCTGGGGAATGCTCCTCCTTTATTGTCACGTAGTTTCTTCTGATTGGTCCGTCTTACGTTGCCTAGTGTTACCTGGAAACGGTGTTGTGATGGTCCTTTGTGTTTCAGAATGTTGAGGGTGTTTTTTCTGATTGGTCCATCATGCGAGGGCGGGGCAGAGAGACATGGTCAGTGTTGTGGCTTCACCACCATGAATCCATGAACCCTTCAGGGAGTGATTGAGTGACTTCAGAACGTTGTCTTCAGAACTTTGAGGGTGAGTTTTATTATAGTAGATATTATCAAAAAGGAGAGTTCACCTCCCCTACCTAATGTGGCTAAGTAGTGAGAAACTGCATAAAATTATGTTTTTTTAAAGGCACTTAGGTCTTTATTCTATAACACTTATGCTTCTAAAATTTATGCTCCTAAATTAAGGGGCCCTTTTACTAAGGTGCGCTGAAAAATGGGCTGTGGTAGTGTAGGCGCGTGTTTTGGACACGCGCAAATCCATTTTTCAGCGTGCTTGTAAAAAAAAGCCTTTTTAAAATTATTACTGAAAATGGATGTGCGGAAAAATAAAAATTGGCACACGTCCATTTTGGGTCTGAGATCTTACCACCAGCCATTGACTTAGCAGTAAGGTCTCTCGCGTTAATCATGCGGTAATCACATATGTGCATCAACTTGGAGTTTCTACCTGATTTTCGCTGCATGCCAGAAAATAATATATATTTTCTGGTATGCGTAGCGGATGCGCATCAAGCATGAAATTACCGCACGGGCCACGCGGTAGCTGAGATGGAACTCCAAACTGATGTGCATTGGGTGAGCATAGGCACCTGCGTGGCTTAGATAAAAAAGGGCCTCTAAGAGCATACTCTATGCTTCAAAATAGATTATTCTTCTAATTTAGGAGCATAAATTTAGGAGCGTAAATTATACTCATAAATTTAGGAGCATATCCTTTCTAGAATAAGGCCCTTAGGGGGTAATTCTATAAGGAGTCACCTAGGCAGGTATGTGCATAAATGGTGATATTCTAGTCATGGAGGGTGGGGTAGATTCAATACAAGGCTCCCAAATGGGCCTTTTGCTAAGATGCGTAGGCGCCTACGTGAGTACAATGTGTGTCAAATTAGAACTACTGCCCGGCTACTGTGTGCCCCAGGCGGTAATTCTAATTTTGATGCACATCCAAAACGCAAGGCAGAAAATAATTTCTAATTTTTTTCTACCATATGGCGCTAACTGGGCGGTAATCGTCAGTGTACACGTGCTGACAATTACCGCCCAGTTAATGCATGAGACCGTACTGCTTAATCAATGGGTGGCAATAAGGTCTCAGGCTCAAAATGAATGAACTCTGACTTTTATTTTGCCGCACGTCCATTTTCGGAAAAAAAGAGCCTTTTTTGCAGGCGTGCTGAAAAATGGACCTGTGCACATCCAATACATGCGTCTACACCAGCGCAGGCTATTTTTCGCCGTGCCTTAGTAAAAAGACCCCAAAGTTAGGTGCTGGGATGATCTGCATTAAGATAGTATTTTGTAAAGGGTGCTTTGTGCAGAATGGCCTTTATAAAATTTTAGCTTAGTGTATATTTTGCGCCTCACTTTGGGCACGAGCATTTATTTTTGGCAAAGGTTGCTGTAAATGCTCATGCCCAATTAATGGCAGTTAGGCACAGAAATGCAGGTATTCTGTAACACCGTACCTAAATTCTGGGAATGCCCCTGACCCACCCATGCCCCTCCTATGGCCATGCCCCCTATGGATTTGCATGCTATAAAATTTAGGCATGCATTTTATAGAATAAGGCATAGGGCAGATTCATATGTGACACTTATTATTTATTATTACATTTGTACCCCGGGCTTTCCCACTCAGAGCAGGTTCAATGTGGCTTACATAGTAACAGGGATTACAGAGTATTGATGAAGAAAAAAATAAGTTAAGTACAGTGAAACCTCGGTTTTCGTTGACTTTGGTTATCGTCGGTTTCGGTTTTCGTTGATTTTTTCAGTGAAACATTTGTCTTGGATTTCGTCGGTTGCCTTAGATTTCGTTGGTGTGCCCACGTGACCTTGCTGCTAATTTTGCGAAAACAAACGGCGACCCACGCATTCTCCTGCTCATTGTGGCGTTGTTTCTTGTTGTGTGCGCATCACCCCGTGCGTCTATCGCAACGCACGCAAGATAAAATCACATGTGCTCAAATCTCATTTTCCCTGTTAAGTGTTTCCCTTCCTAATAAGTTAACCCTTTCCCTTTAGCTCCATCATAGGACTATATTTATTCTCTATATAATGTGTTTTTGGTATGTATTTTGGAGTGTCTAGAATGAATTAATTGGATTTACATTGATTCATATGGAAATAATTGCCTCGGGTTTTGTCTTTCGGTTTTCATTGATTGTTTTTGGACGGATTATCAACGAATACCGAGGTATCACTGCATAACAGAATAAAAAGAAGTAAGTAGGTAGAAATGTGCAAGAGTGAAGGGAGTAGGAAAGGTATGAGCAAGGGTAGGTGAGCATTGGAGGAGTGGTAGAGGAGGCAGAAGGGGGATGGGACATGGGATAAGCAGAGGGAAATTAGGTGGGAGAAGTGGTCTAGGTCATTATCGTTGTCTCCTGGATATGTGATGGGCAGATGGGTTCATGGGATTAGACGATCATTTGGGTAGGCTTCCTTGAACAGATGGGTTTTTAGTGATTTCCGGAAGGGTAGATAGTCACTAATTGATCGGATAGGTCTGGGGAGGGCCAATTAAGTGCTTATTAATGCCAATTACTGATTGTTTGCACCAATTAAACCAATTATTTTGCATGTGGATCTGTGATCAATGCCCAAAATAGAGTACCTAACATTGGTGACCTATTCAGAATCTGGGGATTTGTATATAAGTGACCAAGTAAGCACATAAATAACCTCATATAGAATGCCAAATAGTAGATAAGTATATAACATATTGTGATGGCACGTACTTTGTCAATGGTTGCATGGATAGAATTTGGGTGAAGCATGTGCAGAGCACACAGATAATATGCTATTCTTTACATTAATTCTGGCTAACATTTAGGCATGATAATTTACACCAGTCACAGGGCTGGTATAAGTGATTATGTCCTAAATGTAGGCAAATGTTCTGCCACCTGCATTAATATTCTATAAAGAAAAGTAAGTACATTCTTTTATTTATAGAATGGGTTTGAAATAGGTGCATGTTTACCTTTTTATCCCAGGCACCCTGTTATATAATTCAGAGCTTTGGGGAAGATTCCTCGGGCCCAGCCTCCAAAGGGGGTCTGACGCAGGCAGAAGGTTCTGGTCCCTCAGTCTGTCTCTCCCATGCTCCTGTGTGTCGGGACCCAGGTGATTGTGTGAACAGGGAGACTAGCACAAGTGGGAGGGTGAAGAGCCCAGCCTGGAGGGAAGATTAGCCTAGAGTAACTGACAATAGGTGTCATAGTTGGGGTGGAGTTGGAAGTTGATAAAAGCAGGGCTTTTTTTGTGCAGGTACGCACCAGTACGGCGTACAACACCTTTTTTACACCCTGCAGCTGGCCTGCACCCTTTCTCTTGCCCCCCCTCTTCCCCGCGATATTCCTTTTCTTTAGTGACTCAGCAGCGATGGCTGTCGGCATCGGAGACTTCCCTCTGCGAGTCCCGCCTACTTTATTTCAACTTTCTGTTTCTGCAGAGGAAAGGTCCCAATACCGGCAGCCTCTCTTAATCACTGCACTGGCTGATGCTGGGGTGTGGACTCACAGGCAGGCAGCGGGATAAGGATGATGAGCGGGTGGAGAAAGAATGGCTGGACATGGATAGCAGGGGAGGACAGGAGGAGAAAAGAATCGCTGGACATGGATGGCAGGAGAGGATGGGGAAGGAGAATTGCTGGATATGGATGGGAGGAGAGGGCAGGGAAGAGAAGAGAATCGATGGACATGGATGGGAGGGGAGGACAATATACAGAGGAGAATCGCTGGACATGGATGGGAGGGGATAACAGAGGAGAGAGGAGACATGCTGGACATGGATGGGAGGAGAGGGCAGAGAAGAGAGGAGAAAAGCTGGAAATTAATGGAGGAGAGCAGGAGAGAGAGAGGAGAATTGCTGGACATGGATGGTTGGAGGGGAGGGCAAGGGAGAGAGGAGAATTGCTGAACATAGATGGATGGAGGGGTGGACAAGGGGGATAAGAAAAATGCTGGACTTGAATGGAGGAGAGGGGAGAGAGAATTATTGCTGGATATGGATACAGGAGAGGGAAGAGAGAGGAGAAATGCTGGACATGGATGGAGGGGAGGAAAGAGAAAAGAGAAAAGAAGAAGATGCAGATGGATGAAGATGAGGGAAAGGGAAGAGAGGAGAAAAACTGCACATGGATGGAGAAAATAGGCAAAAAAAGCTTGACCCACGTTATACCTCCTCCACTCAATTTCACGGAGGACCCAGCTTTTACTTATAGATGCAGGGCAAGATATAAAGAAGAAAGAAGGAAAGTAAACAAATAAATGGAAAGATAGCCCAGGAAATGGAGCTAAGAGAACACATAGAGAGTAGCATAATAAGAGACTGGGACCGACGTGATCAGAAAAAAAATCACTTTATTTTTATTTTAGTGTTTGGAATATGTCCAATTTGAGAATTTATATCTGCTGTCTTATTTTGCACTGGGTATACTGGAGCTGTAACAGTTTACAGAAATTATTTATAATGAAAAAAAAAATCACAAGTTATTTTTTTCTCCTATACTGGTATAATATTTTCAATGATGCCTGTTTATATGCACCATGGCTGATATAAGGGGTGTGGCTAATTTGGGTGCGGCTATCATAGGGATGGAGCCATCGGTGGTGACCCCACCCATAATGAGTACCGGCACCTTTTTTTCCTACAAAAAAAGCACTGGATAAAAGTGATGGGATTAGTGAACACAGGGTCTTTGGTTGCTTCACCCCTGAGGAGAGGGGGAATCCTGGGTCAGGCCCAATAACTAAGTCTGAATAAAGAGTAAGTTTTTGTAAATAAATGCATTAACTGAGAGGAGAGCTCCTGGTGGGTAGAAAAGGTTAACCTAGCCTGGGAGTAGAATAAAAAGAGCCTGTTTGGTGCCAGATGCAGCAGCTCAAAGATGTACACCTCTGGAGAAAGAACAGACAGGGTGGTCTGGTCCTGAGTGAGTTCGGTGGCTGGGTAAAATCCCAGCAGGACAGCTTACTGCAGAAAAAGCGGGAAGCACAGCCTTGGATTGTTCTGCCAGAAAGGATGGATATTGGAGGACTGGTTGGAAGTATAAATATGTAAATACCCTAGACTTTATGAGTGACTATTAATTTAGTAGTTGGAACTTTACACCAAAAATCTTGGATTGGCACAAAAACCTCTTTCAGAAAAGGGAACTGTTTTGATATAAAGAGGACTGTTTTATTGCAAGAAAAGTATAACGTTTGGATATCTATCTGTTGCAGCATTCCAGTAAAGTTATTGTATTTTGTTATAAACCTGGAGTAGAGAGTTTCTTTGGAATGTAAGTGAAGTCAATTTACTCACAGACTAATAAAGAGAAATAATAAAATGCGGCTTAAAACCCTACGGTCTACTGGGATCAAGCCCAGCCCAGCCCAGCCCAGTTCAGTAAAATAAAACTTTTGTTTGTGGCCCTGGTTCAGGTACTGACCCAACAAGCTGGCTGGTGCCTGGGACTGTGTGGTGAGACTAGGGTTACACATGGAAAAGGTGACAGTTGGTAGGAGTCTGGAAGAGCCAGTGGACCGCTCTGCTGAGGCTGACTCACATGACGGATGACTAGAGGGCAGCACCACAATGTGCTCCTGCATTCTTCACCAGATTTGGGCAACCCACCACAAATGGCCACTCCAACCAAAGGTACCCAACAGAAAAGGAGCCAGCAAGAAGACAGACCTGACCATGAGGTGCTAAACCGACAGCTCAGCTGAAAAGCAGCTGCTTCAAACCACCATTACTATGCCAGACTGTGCGTGGCTGGAACAAGGTAAAAACCAGATTTCATGGATGTTCCTGGGAATCCATTATAATCTGTGCATGAGGGCCAGATTTTTCCTGATTTCACAGATTTCAGACTACCTTAAATTGCGCTAAATTCTCTTCTGTTTGAATTTTAGCAGCATACCCAGACCTCATGTGGCTGCTGGCAACAGATTCTTCAGTCCAAAGTAGGACCATCACAGCACTAACACCAACCACAGCCTTGTAAGCATGGGGACAATAAGTCTCAGGACCTAATAGAGCCAGCAACACTGTCCCACTGAGGCTAAACCATTCAGCAGATGACTTTCAGGATTGTGACATCATATATTGTGCTGAAAGTTAGAGAGTGGACCCATAACACTTTAAAAGATGATACGTTATTAGGCAAGACCATTATAAATTTAAGGCCATCTTTGGAAATGCACAATAGAAAATTGCCTTGGTAGAGGAACCCTCCAAAATACCTAGAAAACAGTGGAAGATGATCACACCGGAGGTCCAAGAGTAAGGATCTCTGATGCCTACACCTCCAACCAGCACCTCTGAAGATTGAGTTAAGAATTTAGACTGAGGAATGAATTCCACCGAACCAGTCAAACTGGAACAACCTTCACCCCAGTTGGATCCGGGGACAGAGGTCATCCCAGCCAGACAACACAGAACCTAGCCACATCTAAATGGTCAGAAACAATTTATCCCCAAAATGGTCTGATCCCTGAAACGGTTTGATCCATGCTCTGACCAGGTGAACCGGCTCTACCACGGTTGGCACTGGACATACAGACAAATGGCAGCCTGACTATACAAGACCCCGCTAAGGCAAGACAAATCAAAAGCCCCCAATAATTTGTAGAAAAAACCCTACATGATGAACTCTCAAAAATATCTTGTACCTATTACTGATCGTATACTCATCTAAAATTATAACTTGGACACATGGCCACAATCCCAAATCCACATACTTTTTTCTTCAACAACTACCTTCATAAAATTAGATTGACATGCAACCAAATCAAACCTGAAGCAAGAAGACATCCCTACACCCAACACTCCCAATCCCTATACTACTCGACCAGAGGGAGGCTCCAAGAAAACCTCCATAAAAACCCCTACACCTTAAAACATCATCTGATTAATGTCAAATGAACTGACAACAGTCATCACCCCTACCTACCAATCCCAATAGCATATATAAACACACAATCAGTGATTAACAGAACAGAACTCATTAGATCATGGATAGAAAAAGAAAATCTTGGGCTAGAATTAATAACAGTCCTGGATCCGCACTAGCAATGACCCCATTACAAATGATCTATGTCCACCAGGCTACAAAATCATATACCTGATGACCAACTAAAATAGGAGAAGGGCTTGCAGTCATATATAAATCCTTTTTCAAAGTATCCATGATATCAAACCTAGTAACACCATCTTGCTATCACCATTCAAGATCTCACCCTCTCAGATGTCCTCTGCTGCACGCTCTACTACAGACCACCAGGAAGCTGAGCCAAATCCAGAGATGACTTTGGATTTGTCTCAGCTTCCTGGTGACTTTATAATCAACATCTGCACTTCCTACAATAACGTTCTAATACTAGGAGAAATCAATCTCCACATTGAAAATTTAAATGACCACAACACACAAGAAGTTCTTGAGTACTTGACCTCCTGGGATATCCACATCCCAAACAACCTGACTAACTGTAAAGGACACCAGCTTGACCTTCTCACATAAAAATTCACAAACTATGAAAAAATACACATATCTAACACTACTTGGACACAAGTCCCATGGTCCAATCACAGCAAACTTGCATTTACCCTCAACTGGAAAGAAACCAACTCACACTCACCCCCACACCACAATCTCCCAAGTTTCCCTCCAGAGGCAAAATAAAAACCATTGGCTTCTGGAATAAAATCATGGAGCACATACCAACATTAAAACCTGACTCAACAGAATACCTCACCCAATGGGATCAAATAAGCAAAACCACATTGGATGCCATAGCTCCCACCAACATGAAAACTAAGAATCCTAAAATACTCTCCCTGTGGTTCAACAATGAGATACTTGCAACCAAAATACACTGCAGACAGCTAGAAAAATGTAATAAAGACCCTATGACTGAAAACAGAACCAGGTGGAAACAAGTAACCAAATCCAACAAAAAGGTCATCGCTCAGACTAAAGTTCTGCACAAACTACATTGGCATTGGCCAACCCAACGTCAAGGAACTGTATAGATTAGTCGACAACCTACTGAACACACAAAATACGACATCCACAAATGTCAACACACCAAAAGCGAAAGACAGCCATTCATTTTGAACAAAAAGTAGCCAATATACAAGCTGGTCTTTCCACACTCCAAACATCAATAGACAACTATCTTGAAACCATAGAGACCCACAAAGAACACACACTGGCAGACAGGATGTGGATATCCTTCCATGCTCCCACAATAATAGAGGTTTCCTCCCGTTTAAGGAAATATGCCAAATCCCACTGCATACTTGATGAATGCCCCAACTCTCTAAAACAAGATGCCCTAGATTGGTTCATAACCTCTGTAACCAACTACATCTTCTCCCTATGCACTGGAAATTTCCCAACTACTAAAGGAAATATAATGCTAACCCCAATACCAAAAAATCCTGCGACCAAACTAGATGATGTCACTAACTATAGACCAGTAGCCTCTTCCCACTTTTGGTCAAGGTCATGGAGGGCTCGGTCACTCAACAACTAACGGATTACCTATCGGCCCACTCAATCCTTCAATCATCCCAATCAGGCTTCAAACCATGCCACAGTACTGAATCTGTACTCATCTCATTGGTGAACAACATTAAGATAGAAATCAGCAAAGGCCACAAAATGTTGATCCTTCAATTCGACATGTCTAGCACCTTCAACATAGTGGACCATGATATCCTCCTCTACCTCCTAATCATCATCAGCCTTGGAGGACCTGTGCTGAATTGGTTTTCCGGTTTCCTCAGGTCCAGATCATACAAGTAAAGTCAGGCAACCATACATCCTCAACTTGGTCACCAGGTTGCAGGATCCCACAGGACTCTTCACTGTCCTCAACACTCTTTAACATCCTGATGCCCTCTCCTCCCTTACCAATACATTTGAGAAGAATGCCCTAGAAACCCACATCTATGCAGATGATGTTATGATATTAATCCCCTTTGCTAAAGATCTATCGGACATGCACATAAAAAAATACAAACAATACAAAATACAACAGCATGCCTCATTTTCAGAACACCACGCTAACAAAGGGGCTCCCCCTTATTATATGCACTCAACTGGCTCCCCATCAAATCAAGGATCATTTTCAAAATCTCTACCCCTGATATTTCCAGTGTACTTCACCAAGACAATCAACTTCCCCTTGAGGAACGCTTCAGTGATCTCCCGCACTTTTCTGAACCTACTCTACCACTATCACAAAGGAATATGAATCAAATCAACCTATGCCACAAGTTTCTCTTTCCTATATACCAAATCTGGAACTCCCTACCATCAGCCATCAGAAAAACAACCATGAACTACTCAATTTTCACAAATTACTCAAAACATATCTGTTCACTAAACTCACCATTGACACAGGTCAACAATCCTAACCTACCACACGTGAGCTCCATCCCAACCACTGATCTTAAGACCATATCAACCTTCCTTCTCCAGTAAACCACAATACCAAACTACACCATTCAAATCTTCTATTGCATGCTAGAAACACCCTCATCAGGCCCTACCCATTCTTGATATAGAATTGCCTATATTTTCTTCAATGTCAACTAATGCTACAATGTAAGCCAAGTCTATTTGCTAAGTTTCACCCAGATTTCTATGGTTTCACTGTTTACTGTTATATTGTTTATTGTTATTATGTAAGCCACATTGAACCAAATATGTTTTGGATAATGTGGGATATAAAAATCAACTAAATGAAATGAAAATGTAGACCCTGCTGCATGAGTCCCATAGGGAGAAGAGGAGGGATAGAAGGAGACATCCTTATCAAAGGATATAAAGCCCAGGACCCAGTTCCTAGACCTTACTGCTTTGATAAGGCTACCTGTGCCAGGAGCTGGAACCCCTCCTACATACAGTGGCCAACCAGTGCCTGTTGACCTGAAGACAACCTTGCCCTTTGCCTTTTTTTCCAACAGGAAGCTTCTAGTCTGTACTGGCTGTCACTTCTGCACTCAGCCAGCTAGCCGTATCACAATGCCTCACCCAGTTTCTCTCTGCCTTTCTCACTCACTTCACACAATACATAGACTTGCTTAGCACAGTGCAGCAAAGAATGACACAACTGTATAACATTTACCAATTCTCACCTGTCAAAAGAGGTCATAGTTTATACCAATGTGACCCTCTGGGAAAGAACTCATGTACTGCAACTGCAAATCATTACATTTACCAAACATATAGATAGTGTTCAATGCACTGGATGGGATAACAGATGTGTTTGTCCACTTTCTTGGATCTTGTCATTATTCATACATACTCCAGCACTTGGGCAAATATGACAGCTTTGAGTGGTCTGGATGATACTACCTACTCACATGCACACACAGCCACTGCACATGAGATGCACTCCCATGTGGCAACCATAAAATACAGACACTAGCACTCTTAATCCACCACAGTGCTAAGTCTATAACACAGTATTCTACATGATGTTGCTCTCCATTCAAAACAGGTGATAGGGGGTATCCCCAAAAGAGGTTAGCTCATGAACACAGTATGAGGTAGAAGAAGGTTACAACTGGGCACATTGCCACACAGATCCATCATAGAGAGGACATTTTGGAACCTGAAAAGCTACTTTCGCTGCTTAGACCACATTGGATGCGGGGGGGGGGGGGGGGGGGGCATCTGGCTTCTGTATAACCCTAGGAAAATATGTAAAATATTCATAGCTTGCTTTATGCTACAAAATTTTCACTATGCACAAATCTGAAGATGGTCTATGCAAGAGGGAGAACAGCTAGATAGCCAGGACACAAAGGAGGAACCAGCCCTAAACCCATCTCTCATCTCACAACTGCACCAGGTTGGCTTGACAGCTAGATGTGAAGTCATATATCGACATTTTAGTGACAGTAAATGGAAATATGTATTTAAATGCTGGAAATAATAAAGAGAGTGCACTCCTTTCCTAGTCCCTCCTCCCAAAACTCATCACCCATTTCCTCCTCCCCACACACATCACATAGAAACATAGAAACATGATGGCAGATAAAGGTCATGTGGCCCATCCAGTCTGCCTATCCTCTGAAACCCCTAACTCTTCCTTTTCCTAAGCGATCCCACATGCTTATCCCATGCCTTTTAAAATTCTGACATAGTCCTTGACTCCACAACCTCCACTGGGAGGCCATTCCATGCCTCCACCACCCTTTTGTGAAATAGTTCTTTCTTAGATTACTCCTAAGCCTATTCCCTCTTAACTTCATTGTATGCCCCCTCATACATAAAAAATGCCCTTGAGATATTTAAACGTCTCTATCATGTTTCCTTTCTCCCTCCTCTCTTCCAGTGTATACATGTTGAGGTTCATAAGCCTGTCCCTATATTTTTTGTGTTCAAGACCGCTTACTAATTTTGTAGCCGCCCTCTGGACCCACTTCATTCTGTTTATATCTTTTCATAGGTGTGTTCTCCAGAACTGTACACAGTACTCTAAATGGGGTCTCACCAGAGACTTATACAATAGCACTATTACCTCCTTTTTCATGCTGGTAATTCCTCTTTTTATGCACCCAAGCATCCTTCTGGCTTTGACTGTCGCTTTTTCTACCTGTTTGGAAGCTTTAAGGTCATCAGACACAATCACCCCCAAATCCTGCTCTTCCTTCGTACACTGAAGCACTTCACCCCCTATACTGTACTGTTCCCTCAGATTCTTGCGACCCACGTGTATGACCCCACATTTTTTGGGATTAAATCTTAGTTGTCAAATCACAATACCTTCATTTTCACCAATAGACCTTACAGCTATAGACAATTAAAAGGTTATGTCATTTACTGTACGTGGAGGGGCATTTCTGATATGACGTCCAAGTCAGACTTTGGATATTTTGCGCTAAACATCCCAAAACCAAATAAAAAACATAACCATTTTCGAGACTGCAAAACGTCTTTTTTTTTAAATACCATTTGTAACAAGTGTTTGTGCTTTGTGCATTTATCTTTTCATGTCATTTTTGGAAAAAAAAATCATACAAGTGAGAAACATAGAAAATCAAGCCATTAGGATGTTGGAGGGACCAGCATTTTTTAGTAGACTGGTCTCCCAGACATTCCAGGAGAGCAAAGGGGCACCTTAGAAGGCACAGCTGTGGACTTTTCATAAAAATGCTCCCAGGTACATATCTCACCATTGCTCCCTTATCTTGTCTGCTAAGCCCTCCACAACACACACAAAACTCACTACCTCCAACTGTACAGCACTGCAATAGCTCTTATGAGTGAAGGGGCACCTATATGTGGGTATAGTGGGTTTCTGGTGAGTTTTGGAGGGCTCATAGTTACTATCACAGGTGTAACAGGTAGGGCTAGGCATGGGCCTGGGTCCACCTGTCTATAGTGCACTGCACCAACCACTAGACTACTCCAAGGACCTGCATGCTGTTCCAATGGACCTGGCTATAAAATCTGAGGCTGTCATAGAGGCTGGTAAGTTTTTTTTTCATTCACATTTTCTTTTGGGGGGGAAGGGGTCAGTGGCCACTGGGGGAGTAAGGGGGTATCACCCATGATTCCATTCAGTGGTCATTTTGGGCACATGTTTGTGGTTTATTCATTCTGAAAACAGATCTAGATCAAAACATTGAAGTTTCAGCCCTATACATTTTTAGTTTGTTCCATTATGGCTGTAAAACATCCAAGTGTTAGGAACACTCTAAGACTGCCTTAAGTCCACCCAAGAAATGCCTCCAACACTCCCCCTTGTGATTTTGACACACTGCAGATAAATTGCATAAATAAACATCTGCAAAATAGGTTTCGAAAATACCGATATGGATGTTTTGAGAAGAAATTCATCCAAAATGCTGCTTTATGACACTTTTTGTACTTTTTCTTTTTTAAAAATGAGCCCACAGGACGTCCGATGCACGCACAAAAACAGATTCAAACTTGATCAGATCATTCATCCATGCTGCGCAGCCGAGAAGAGGACTTTGGCTGGCAGGGGTTGGGGTCCCCCGCCAGCACAGGTACGCGACAGTGGTGGGGGAAGGTTGGTGGTGGGATGGGGGCTCGAGAGGGTCGCGTCAGGGGGGTACAGGGGTCAGGATCTCGGAGGGGGGGTGTGGAAATCGGAGGGAGGGAGGTGGGGTCTGGAACTCGGGGGGGAGAGTGGATCAGCTGTGAGGTTTTTTTTTCCTTGGGTTCACGTCATAATGGGTCCAGTGACATCAGCCAGGGCTTTGGAGCCTAGCAGACCAAGAAGTCATGGACACAGGCAGCAAGATAGAACATTGGAGGTGAGAATTATTATATAGAATGATCCCACAAAATGAGTTACTGATGACTATTGCCAACATATTGGATACTCGCTCAAGACCACACGAGGTCCCGTCAGAATTCTTGTTGGAACTTACTAAGTTAGCGTTGTGCAATAATTGTTTTCAATTTAAAGATAAAATTTATTTGCAAAAATCGGGGGTAGCTATGGGAGCAACGCTTGCCCCCACTCTAGCTAACTTATTTATGATGATGTTTGATCCGTGGCTAAGCTCCCATTTCAATCTAAGCTAGGCATCTGGCGCTGCTTTGTAGATGATGTTTTCGTGTTATGGCATAGGAGTGTGCAGGAGTTGATAGATTTTCATGCTTGGCTCAATCAATGTAATTCAAAGATACAATTTACGTTATCTTGGTCAGACAACATTTTACATTTTTTGGATGTAGAAATACATCTAATTCAGAGGCAATTTATCACTAAAGTATTCACTAAACCAACTGATAGGAATACGTTCTTAGAATATGGTAGCTGCAACCCAAGAGCGTTGAGGGATAGTCTCCCTTTCTCACAATTTCTCCACTTCAAGAAAATTTGTACAATTGAAGAGGACTATAAGACACATTCCCAACATTTTTGTGTAAAGTTATCACAAAGAAAATATCCACAAAAAGCATTGAAGCGTGCTTATGTGAGAGCAAAATATAATAACAGAGATCTCCTGTTTCAAGGTAAACAGCAGTCAGAACATGAGGATCCGATGATGACATTCATCATGAGATATGCCCCGGGAGAGGAAGTAGCAGCAAGCATAATCAGGCAACATTGGGATGTAATGAGGTCCCATCCCTTATTTGCAGAATATCATTTAAGAATGGCATTTTCACATGCAAGACATTTTTAAGAAATATTAAGTCCAGAACAGTTACCAGAAGGTAACTGTGGAGGAGTGGCCTAGTGGTTAGGGTGGTGGACTTTGGTACTGAGGAACTGAGTTTGATTCCCACTCCAGGCACAGGCAGCTCCTTGTGACTCTGGGCAAGTCACTTAACCCTCCATTGCCCCATGTAAGCCACATTGAGCCTGCCATGAGTGGGAAAGCACGGGGTACAAATGTAACAAAAAAAAAAGATGAAAGGAGCACTCCATCAACATTGTTAGGACATTATAGATGCAACAGAGTACACTGTAGGACATGTGACGTGACCAAAGAGGCAACAGGTTTTACACATGATGGCAGGGTGTATAAATTAAAGCATTATACCACATGCCGAACTCTGGGGATTATATATTACTTAAGTTGTCCATGCAACAAAGTCTATATAGGGAAATCCACTAGATCATTACATGCACACATGACTGAACATCGGTCACGTATTATGGCCCAAAATTTGGGAGCCCCACTTGTCCAGAACTGTGTTCTAAAAAGTCACGATTGACATCTTAAGGTCTATGGTTACTGAACAGGTTTGTCCATCGGCAAGAGGAGGAGATTACAATAAAACATTACTCAAACGAGAAATGTTTTGGATACATCAGTTAGATACTGTAGAACCTAAAGGGTTAAATACTTATATACATTGGGGGTGTTTTATTTACTGCAGCAGCAAGGGGCCTGGATCAGATGCCAAGATCAGCTGTTTCCGGTATAACCGCCAGGTATAAGACGCCGCCACCATAGTAAGGTTGTAGTGTGAGGCAGCAAGAGAACATTCAAAAAGTAAGAATGGGAACCAAGGGTATGTTTAAAAGGGAGTATTCTGAACGTGGTGTGGGCTAATAATTTTTTGTGTTTTTGCAGATCCGGTGCTATGACTCCCCCTTGACAAAGCTTAAACAGCGAAACAGGCACCTATCGGGGCTTATGAGCACACCAGTGCACACAGATAAGTGTCACATAGCCACTAATGTTATTTGCTAATGCAATGATAAGAGTAGATAAGATAGTATTATAGAGTCATTGCAAATGATATCAGCATAGGTAGGTTGGGGGATGAGTCTATGATTAAAAATACACACGGGCAGAGGTTCACCGAGGGAGTGAAGTGAAACCAGCTGTGGTGATCATATGAGACTCTACCCTACTTAAAATTAATATGGAAATGTTTTAGAGTTACCCCATGAGAATCCTCTACTACATTTTTTGTTTTGTATGTTTTGAGGATTGACATTCACACTATATGAATTTGGGGATGGCTGAAGAAGGTGCGTGTGGTTGACATGTCAAATGTGGCTTGCTGCTAGCCTAGTTGCTCATCTGGCATTGATGACTATGATACTGTAATGTGGTACTGTGTATTTTAAGGTGGGTTTCGCAGATTGTCAATGCATATAGCAAAATGAGGAATGACTTCCAAATGAGGAAGACTGATGTGTCATGAGATAATGATGTTTGTAGGTACCCCCAGATGCTGCAGTGTGTCATCCTGTAGTGTATAGGCAAGGCCCCATTGTGCTACCTTAGGTATTGTATGCATGCTGTAAGTACTGTGATGGGTAGGTGTGCATGAAACATTGTGAATGGGGTTGTATTGGGACTTGTAAGTTGGTACCATTATACCTCTGCCATCTATAGGTCTTGATTATGTGCAGGACCAATGTGGTGGTACATTGCTCCTACCTGCTGTGGCCCTGCATCTGATCTGACATACACTGACAGGAATACTCAACACTGACCATTTAGTTTGACATTTAACACTTCACAGTGTCTTTAGTGTTAGCCTTGGAGTCAGGGCTATGACACTGACAGGTTTATGGTTTATCTTTTTTTAATATATTGCCCTTCCTTATGACATAGCAAGGCAGTTTAGAAGAATGCAAAAATAGGAATTGGAAAAGAAATGCATTTTCTATAGGATAGAGAAATCAGAATAGAGAAGGAACAAAACATAAACAGAAAATTTATTAAGGAACAAGTAAGCATGCATTTATACAGTGTCACAGAAATGAGAATCTAATACTATCTTTGAGTGACCCTTGTATTTGGAAGTTGTGTTGCACATAGGACAAACTGGTACAAGGCCAGGACATTGATTTAGCAGCATGAGGAACAAATGATCAGATGTGATATGCCAGATATCAACTCAACAGTTAGATGGGGGTCAATGAGGTTTAGGCTACATGCTACCTACCTTCTTCAACAAGCTACTGCTTGATGTGGTGGATGAACTGAGGTTGTTCCCACCAGCACAGGCCATTCCCCTATGTTTATAGCTATCTAAATTATGGTCTTTTTTCCCCCTCAGACCTACAATTTCACATCTCATGACAGAACTCACAACATATATGTGTCAGTGCTTGTTTGACAGGTGTGTCACTTGGAAGGGTTGTAGTACACACATTCAGTGTGAATGTTCTAGTGACCATAGTGATTTCTCTACAGAGTGTGGCACCTTCCAGTTGTTTCTGGGAAATGTTATGTGTACTTGCATTGTGCAAAATAGGCATGTGGCCTACAGGACCCTCCACCTATATTGATTATGGTGTGTGTGTGTGCGAAGCTACAGCCACCATGTTCATCTGTGAATGTACAGACCGGAAAGCCTGGACTTGGGACAAGGCTGTATGAACTTGGATGTATTGCTATACTAGAAAGTCCCCTTCAGCTGGTATCAGCCTTCTATGGTACTTAATAAGCTGCTTGTGGTGGAATAACATAGGACCACCAGGAGGTCACTCTCCTCCATGGAGATGTTTTGCTCCCTCCTGGCAGTCATTTTGCATGCCAAAAGTTGTGATTGTATAGTGCAGACCAGAAACTGCACTTCATGGCTTATGCTGATCATCCAGAGGATGTACATGTAGTGGATGTTGTTCAATGTGATGTTCACTCTCAATCATGGTCATTGGGTATCCATCACATTTCATGGTCGTGACACAGCCTATATTATAGGGAATGTTTAACCACATATGTTCTGCAACATATGTGACTTAAAATTATATTTTTTCAATATTTGGGGATGATTTCCTGTATGTTAGCTGATAGTGGCCCTTATATACATGTATGAATATGCATTTTTAGTGGCACAGATGGCCTTCTGTTGCACATCCATTTCTTTTTTTGGACATTCATTTTCGGAGATGGCTATTGAGTCATTTGAACCTCTCCTAGATATGTTCACATCTTGAATTTTGATATATTTCTTTAAGGCCACATGTCTCACACTGGACATTTATTTTGTTTTTTGAACCTCCTTTCTAAAATACCACTCCACATTATTTAACTGCAGAATTGTCTAAAAGGCTATTAAAAGTGGTTCACATGCTTATGGAAAAGAAATACTGCCCGCCAAATAATAGCTGCAATATGGTTAAGGTTTATTAATAATGTTAATTTTTTTCTGTGTTCTAGGGTAGGCCTGACCATTGTCTGTAAGCCTCTCTGAACTACTTTTGGCATGTGCGGCATACAAATGTGAGCTGTAATGTAATGCAGGAAGCAGTAACATTTATTTATACCTTATAATGTAATATTTTTGACAAATGCATATATAATCTCTGGAGTATAAGAGGTTATGTGCTTGACTAACCCCCATTTACAAAGCCACATGGCAATGCTGACAGTCCATTCAAAGTGAATGGGCTATGACAGCATCAGCGCATGGCAGCCACTAGCTTAGTAAACGGTGGGGGGGGGGGGGGGGGGTATGTGAGTTGTTAGCAAATAATGATTTGGCTTTTGATATTTTTTTTTCTGGAAATTGCAGTCTTGCATTTTAAAGCTATTTGTTTTGTTCAACATTTTTTGTTCTGAAAGCTTGTTATAAATTTGCAAAAATAAATTAAATTAAGAGAAATATATATTAGCAGTACAGTCTGATCTATCAAAGGTTCCTCCTTTACCCAATGCATGGACAAGGAGAAAATCTTTGATAGATTAGGGTCTTTGATGTAAATAGTATATCTACAATTTACTTTGATCAGCAAAATAAATGCCTTTAAAAGAATACATTCCCAGTTTGATCAAAACTCATAGCTAACTAACCTTGTAAATTATTGAAGAGTGTTAAAAGTGAGACTAATTATATGTTAAAAGTGAGAGTAATTGTAACAGCAAGAGAGAGTGACAGTTGTTTGCCAAAAATGTTACTCTGTATAAATGTGTTACAGGCTGTGTAATGTGATGAAATGTCCATGAGATGGAGCTGTTGCTAATGTGAAGAGGCAAAATAGTTCTTTTGTTCTAAACTGAAAGATATGGAAAATTGTCTTAATTTTTGCAGTAAATTAAGAACCTGATAAAAGGTGGCGATAGTATTAGTTAGTTTAAAGTGACATTTTAGAAAGGATGTGCAATCTTGAATTGAGATGTCCAGGTTGGGACTTCTTAGGTTCCACTAGTACATTAGGGAACAGGATTTACTGGTGTAGAGGAAGATATAAGTGGTTAAAACAACACCAGAGCTGATCAAACAAACAAACAAACAAAAAAGATGCAGATTAAAATTAAACCACCAGTATAGCAAATTGTTGATAATGACAAACCTAAAACCTCTATGGACCACATTTAGATGGACACCTGCATCAAGGGTATATAAATGTCTGCAAGAACAGAGAGAACAATATATATGGATAAATAAAACAATTAAAATATATAACATTGTCATTCTCACAGTCTACCTCACATCTTCCATTTCATAAAAAAATAATATAGTAAACTAAAAAACTACATTTTTTAGTGGAAATAATGTATTTGTCCATAGCTTTATTTCATAACAATAACAGTTGTAAACCCAAATGCATTTAACAATCACATAAAGCTAATCTGTATCAAAACTTGCTCTCTTTAAGCATAACATTTTCAGATAACACACATTGGAATGATCCATGCTGTTGTGGAGTCAACCATAGGTTCCGCACATGAGTGTTCATGATATTAAATTTACTTATTTATATTACACTCTATCACCAAACATTCTAGGCAGATCACATGGAGGGGCATAATCGAACGGGGGTGCCCATCTCTAAGGGCGCCCATCTCCAGGGATGGCCTTGGGAATGGGCGGAGCCAACTGTATTATCAAACAAGATGGGCGTCCATCTTTCGTTTCGATAATATGGTCGGGGCCGGCCAAATCTCAACATTTAGGTCAACCTTAGAGATGGTCAATCTAAATGTTGAGATAGCTGGACTTAGAGATGGCCGACCTCGGTTTTCACCGATAATGGAAACCAAGGCCGGCCATCTCAAAACCGGCCAAATCCAAACCATTTGGTCGTGGGAGAAGCCAGCATTTGTAGTGCACTGGTCCCCCTCATACGCCAGGACACCAACCGGGCACCCTAGGGGGCACTGCAGTGGACTTCACAAAATGATCCCAGGTGCATAGCTCCCTTCCCTTGGGTGCTGAGCCCCCCCCAAAACCCCAAAGCCCACTACCCACAACTGGACAACAGTACCATAGTCCTTAAAGGGAAAATGGGGGGCACCTTCATGTGGGTACAGTGGGTTTCTGGTGGGTTTTGGATGGCTCCCATTTACCACCACAAGTGTAACAGGTAGGGGGGGTGGACTTGGGTCCACCTGCCTGACGTGCACTGCAGTACCCACTAAAACTGCTCCAAGGACCTGCATAGTGCTGTGATGGAGCTGGGTATGACATCTGAGGCTGGCATAGAGGCTGGCAAAAAATGTGTTTTCTGGGGTTAATTACTTTTTTATTGAGAAATGTTTCATATTCTTTAAACAATACCTGAGGCTGAAGCTTTGCAGGTTTATGCAGTTGATATCCCTCTATCTTGCAACATAAATAAGTCACATAGAATGGAGAAGGGTAGCTAGTGGGGTTCCTTAGGGGTCTGTGCTAGGACCGCTGCTTTTTAACATATTTATAAATGATTTAGAGATGGGAGTAACTAGCGAGGTAATTAAATTTGCTGATGACACAAAGTTATTCAAAGTCGTTAACTCGTGACAGGATTGTGAAAAATTACAAGAGGACCTTACGAGACTGGGAGACTGGGCGGCTAAATGGCAGATGACGTTTAATGTGAGCAAGTGCAAGGTGATGCATGTGGGAAAAAAGAACCCGAATTATAGCTACGTCATGCAAGGTTCCACGTTAGGATTTACAGACCAAGAAAGGGATCTGGGTGTCGTCGTCGATAATACACTGAAACCTTCTGCTCAGTGTGCTGCTGCGGCTAGGAAAGTGAATAGAATGTTGGGTATTATTAGGAAAGGTATGGAAAACACGTGTGAGGATGTTATAATGCCGTTGTATCGCTCCATGGTGCGACCGCACCTTGAGTACTGTGTTCAATTCTGGTCGCCGCATCTCAAGAAAGATATAGTAGAATTGGAAAAGGTGCAGCGAAGAGCGACTAAAATGATAGCGGGGATGGGATGACTTCCCTATGAAGAAAGACTAAGGAGGCTAGGACTTTTCAGCTTGGAGAAGAGACGGCTGAAGGGAGACATGATAGAGGTATATAAAATATTGAGTGGAGTGGAACATGTGGATGTGAAGTGTCTGTTCACGTATTCCAAAAATACTAGGACTAGGGGGCATGCAATGAAACTACAGTGTAGTAAATTTAAAACAAATCGGAGAAAAAGTTTCTTCACCCAACACATAATTAAACTCTGGAATTCGTTGCAGGAGAATGTGGTGAAGGTGGTTAGCTTAGCAAAGTTTAAAAAGGGGTTAGACGGTTTCCTAAAGGACAAGTCCATAAACCGCTACTAAATGGACTTGGGAAAAATCCACAATTCCAGGAATAACATGTATAGAACGTTTGTACGTTTGGGAAGCTTGCCAGGTGCCCTTGGCCTGGATTGGCCGCTGCCGTGGACAGGATGCTGGGCTCGATGGACCTTTGGTCTTTTCCCAGTGTGGCATTATTTATGTACTTATGTACTTTTATACCCCACTTTTGGTACCTTTTCACTCAGCAGATCAGTGTTGAGTGCGTGCTTACAGCCCATATGTTATTTGCAAGCCAGAGACCCTGCTTGTTCCATGCCCATTCCACATCTCTAGTGGTGATTTCTGTTCTAGCAATGGAATTCCATAACTTACGTACAAGTGGAGGAGTAGCCTAGTGGTTAGTGCAGTGGGCTTTGATCCTGGGGAACTGAGTTCGATTCCCACTGCAGCTCCTTGTGACTCTGGGCAAGTCACTTAACCCTCCATTGCCCCTGGTACAAAATAAGTACCTGAATATATGTAAACCGCTTTGAATGTAGTTGCAAAAACCTCAGAAAGGCAGTATATCAAGTCCCAGTCCCATTTCCCTTTCCTTCTGTATATGCACCTATGAGCATCACTACTTGGAGGTTACCTAAGTGCTGATCCTGTACCAATGAATATAACTTGCATAGTGAACAAGTGTAAAGAGTCATAGACAGGGACAGATTACATGTGGAACATAGGTGATGCTCCCACTTATATACATAACTTAAATGATATTGTAAGTTTCATGCATTCCTGCAGCACTTTCACTCACACCAGCTTTATGGTTTCCATAAGTGATCAGGCCTGGAGATCATGTTAGTATTCTACAAAGGAATAAAAATCACAGGATAGTTTCCTAACATACACACTCTGGGCTCTTTGTTATAGATTTGCGCCCAGATGTTTAATGTGACAATTAGCATGCACTAAATACCCCCTCCCCCCGTTTACTAAGCTGCGTGGCAATGCTGACATAGCCCATTCAAAGTGAATGGGCTGGGTTGGCGTTAGTGCAAGGCAGCCGCTAGTGTGGCTTAGAAAACAGGGGGAAAAGAGGTGCTATGCTGTTAGCATCTATTTAAAAAATTGTTAGTGAACATGGTTTAGTAAACATATCCCTTTTAGGTGCCCCAGTATTACATGGGGAGCACCTGTTCTATAATGGCATTTGGGCACTTGGATTATGTTAAAGAATACTAGTATAAACCTACATCAGCATGTCTAAAGGTAGGCATGCCCACTTCAGCCAGGTCTATGGCAGGTATAAATAGGCATGATAAGTGCAGCATGGAAAATGCACAAGTTACAGTATTTTGTAAGTTGTGCATGTACGTGGGAGACACATCCATGTCCCACTCATGCTCCGCCCATATGTACACACCCTTGCAGTTATGCATTATAACATTTACATGCGTCTTAATTAGCACAAAGAGCACTTATTCGCATTAGTGATACTTTTTTGTGCACTTATGCACATAACTGCATGTGCTCAATTATAGAATTTATTTTTTAATGATTAGTTAAACCTTAAATCTATTGACTTACAAGAATGTTACATGCTCTATAAATAATTATGGCCATCCTCATGGTTATTTTAAATAATCTGGCTCATTTTAAATCAGTCATATTTGTGCGACAACTCCTTAAATTTCTAACTCCTTTATAAATGCACGACTACTGTGTGCCCAAAAAATTAAATCAGAATGTCATCAGCTCGTAAAACAGTCACAAGCCAACATGGTCACTGGGACTAATATTTCTATTAAAGCATCCTTTTTAACAAAACTGAAAATCAATAATAGGAGAAGTCTCAAAATTGACATTAGCCTTTTGTGAAACTGGAAATAGATCTTCCTGTCAAAGACGAAAACTGCTGTCCTCTGTCTAGACTGCACAGGGAGCAAAATTATCAGATTTTCATTTCCTCAGTTTCACTCCACCGTAGTAAAACGTGTGAGTATTGATTCATCTGCTGAAACAAAAAGCAGAAGAGCTCTTCACCTCACCAGGGTCAAATAGGTTTGTGGGTGTCTAATTATACTTATACAGAGCATATAAATCTTCTAGCAGTCATTACGTGAACATAAGAGTCCAAAGGCATCATTAGAATCCTTTTAGTCCACCACGTGTTCGCCTTTAATTTTATGAGGGGTCATAGATACTGGAGTTCATATTATTGTCCTCCATGGATTTTACATTTCTTTTTTTATTGGGAATAATATATATTGTATTTTAAGTAAGAGACATTACACATATATTAATTTGCAGTGGTATCTCCTATGTACATCTCTAAATGGCCATTTTTGCATGTTTAAGTATATTCAAATTCATGTTAAAATAAAAAATATAACAGACGTAACTGCTGACAGAGAAGCAAAAGTGTGCATTTGTGAACCTCATTATGAAAAATATATGTGTGTTCTTACAAACTTATTATAGTGCTATTTTAGAAAGTTTAACAGAGGCAGCAATCACTGACCTTCAAATGCAAATAGTAGCAAATGTTATATTTTGAAATATTCAGGCTAGAAAAAGGTGTCTGATGGCTTGAAAATAAGACTTATGTTATACAAAAGGATCAACATAAATTGTCATCTAGCGCCATCATCTCTGTTCATGGACTTGCATACTTATTGTTTACACCATTATGATAGGGCCGATGCAAGGGTAGGGTAATGTCAGGCTTATTTTCGAAAGAGAAGGGCGGCCATATTCCAACCCAAATCGGGAGATGGCCGCCCTTCTCCCATGGGCTCCCAAAACGGTATAATCGAAAGCCGATTTTGGGTGTCCCCAACTGCAGTCCGTCGCGGAGATGAACAAAGTTCCTGGGGGTGTGTCGGAAGGGTAGCGAAAGGGGGATAGGGGCGTGCCAGGGCGTGCTTAAGAGATGGGCGCCCTCGGCCAATAATGGAAAAAAGAAGGGCGGGTGTAGCAAAAATTTGGTCTGCTTTTTTGGACCCGTTATTTTCACGAACAAGACCCAAAAAAGTGCCCTAACTGCCCAGATGACCACCTGAGGGAATCGGGGATGACCTCCCCTGACTCCCCCAGTGGTCACTAACCCCCTCCCACCAAAAAAAAACAACTTTAAAAACTCTTTTTTCCAGCCTGTATGCCAGCCTCAAATGTCATACCCAGCTCCATGACAGCAGTATGCAGGTCCCTGGAGCAGTTTTTAGTGGATGCTGTGCACTTCAGGCAGGTGGACCCAGGCCCAACCCCCCCCCCCTACCTGTTACACTTGTGTTGGTAAATGGGAGCCCTCCAACCCCCCCCCCCAAAAAAAACCCACTGTTCCCACATATATGTGCCCCCCTTCACCCATAAGTGCTATGGTAATGGTGTAGAGTGGTGGGGAGTGGGTTTTTTGAGAGGATTTGGGGGGCTCAGCACCCAAGGGAAAGGATATATGCACCTGGGAGGAATTTTAATGTTTTTATTTAATTTGTAAAAGTGCCCCCTACGAATCCTGGCCCCTTCCATGACCCAATGCCTTGGATTTGTTCGTTTTTGAGATGGCCACCTTCAGTTTCCATTATCGCGGAAAACCGAGACCGCCCATCTCAAATCCGCCCAAATCCTAGGCATTTGGCCGGTCCCAACCATATTATCAAAAGAAAAGATGGCCGCCCATCTTTTTCGATTATACGGTTGGGACCACCCCTTCTCGTGGCCGTTCCCGGAGATGGGCGCCCTTGCAGATAGGCGGCCCCTTTCAATTATGCCCCTCTCTGTATCTTTGGCAGATTGGCCTTGTGTCTTCCCCAGTAACTCCAACTTACTTGTCACTACTTTCTTTAAGGCCAACACTGCAAGCAAAATGTGTGGTTGTGGGGCTTGCACTCCCTGGCACAAATCACATCAGGAGGTGCTGGTTTGGTAATCAGGCATTTGAATCTGTATGTGAAGTTCCAGCTTTAAGGAAGAGGAAGAAAAGTGGTAAAGAGTTCTAGCATGGAGGTGTATTTTCAAAGCACTTAGAATTACAAAGTTGCATGCATGAGACCCATTTTCGATTTGACATCTAAATCTGACTTTGGATGTTTTGCTGAAAACGTCCAAAACTCAAATAGTGAAATAGTGAGACAGAAATAAAGGTAGATGCTCACTGTAAAGGGGAGCTCAAGAATAGTGGCAAGAGAATCCTTCAAATGAAGAAAGTCCTTCACGTGTGAGACTGTGTCTTCCAAGATGTAGATTGAGAGGCAGGATAGGAGAGAGACAAAAAGATAAATGCCTATTGGTATCTACAGCCTGGAGAGATACAAGCACATTCTCAGAACTGCTGGAGCAGAAATAAGGGAATGTGCAATTGATATCATAATCTGCTCAGGGACAAATGATGTCTAGATATCATGTCAATGCAATTTAAGTGGAGTTCAGGAAATTAAGGAAGTGTATTTTGTATAATATCAAGAATTGTGGCATCTTCTGAACTATTCCTCAAGGAAACAAACAGGATATGCTGCAAAAGGCACTTTAATGTACAAATAAACAGATAATATGAGGAAGAAGATTTTGGATATCTTAAAGTACTTGGACTCTCACTGGATAGAAGACATTATTTTATTTGTATTTATTTCATTACAATTGATTATCCACATTTTGAAAGAATATAACCCGCTCCGCTGTGCTGTGGTTTATTTAAATGCTTATACTTTCTGGACATGTAGAGGAGCATAATCGAAAGGGTTTTGATGAGGACGTCTCGCAAAACGTCCCCATCCAGGGGTGGGGAAAACTGTATTTTCGAAACGAGATGAACGTCCATCTTTCATTTCGATAATACAGTCAGGGATGCCCAAATCCTGAAATTTGGTCGTCCTTAGAGATGGTCGTGCCCAGATAATCTGGTGAAATGTAAGTACACTTCTCCTGTCTCTCCTTGCACTGCCTTCTACCCTATGCTCATTCTATTCGCAACAAGGCGCCATACATTCGAGATCTCTTTATTTCCTCTCATTTGAATCTAATTGCTGTCACTGGAACTTAGCTCAGGGAGGGGGAAGAAACCTATTCATAGCTGTCTCTCCCTTCCTCTTTCCATACAGCTCATTCTACAGATGCCCTCTGCCTCCCCTCCTCTCTTCAGTGTCAGGAGGTTCCCACTCATACTTTTGCTTATCCTGAACTCTTAGTGCTCTCTCAACCTCTGCCCCTTGGTCACTAACAGTTCTTGTCTGTTACTGCCTACCATCCCTTCCTCCCCGTCTCTGGGCTTCCCTGGAACAATCCCTTGCAGATGCCATTGTCGTTTCCCCATTCTACTGGTCCTTGGAGACGTAAACATTCATGTTGATCTCCCTGCTTCCCCTTAAGCTTTTGTTTTTCTATCGTTTCTTTCCAATATCGGTCTCTCTCAGCTTGTTCATACCCTGGTCATACTCGCGATTTGATCATGCCATTGTCATCTGTCCCATTCATGATTACTCAACTTACAACCCATCCCCTTTCCTGGTATGATCATTTTCTGGTAACTTGCAACATTTTGCTTCCCTTGTCCCATTCCCACTGTTCTTCTGGTAAATTGTCATACTTTAAAAAGTCATATTTTCTCTTTTGTGACCCTGATTCTTCCCCTCATTACATTCCTTATTTTCTTTGGATTTTTCATCCTTATCACTTAAAGATAAGGCTAACTGCTGGAATTCCACCCTTTCCTTCTCCTTCTCGAGAGCCCTTGCTCCCCATACAGCTTCTTCTTGGACAAACCCCCCTGGTTCCACTCAGACCTCTGCTTTCTTAGGCGACAAATCAGAAGGTCTGAGCACCATTGGTGAAAGGACCACTCTCATAGTGCTTTTTGTACTCTTTGTTCTCATCAAAATCTTTATAGCACAAGATTAAAGGATGCCACAATATCCTATTTTCCTTTCTTATTCTCAAATCATCAAATTTCATAAAATCCATTTTTTCAATTATCTCTGAACTTACCCATCATTCCTCCAAGACCAGTCCATCTTACCATTTGCTAATGACCTGGCAACTTATTTTACAACCAAAATTTCTGTTCTTTCTAGCTCTTTACCTTATGCCTCTTTGGCTTCCTCTAATCCTTCTCTTCCATTGGCTTCACCTTCCATATCTATAATATGTCCCTCTATGTGGAACTTATTTACTCTACCTTCCTTTGTTCAGCTTACCAAGGCCCTCCAAACTATGAGCTTCACTACATGTTCTCTAGACCCTATACCTCCAAATGGTTTTCCTACACTGCAGCCAGACTCATATTTGGCAAACCAAAATTTGAAAGTGCCAAGCCCTTACGAGAAAAATTACACTGACTCCCACTTAAGGAATGCATCACGTTCAAGATATGTTCACTAATTCATAAAATTATCCATGGAGACGCACCAGCTTACATGTCTGATCTAATAGACCTACCAGCTAGGAATGCCAAAAGATCATCACATTCCTTGATCTGCACTTCCCCAGTTGCAAAGGAATGAAATACAAACTAATGCATGCGTCAAACTTCACCTACCTGAGCACACAGTTATGGAATGCACTGCCGCATAGCTTGAAATCGACCCACGAAAGAACGAACCTCCGCATATTACTGAAGACCCATCTCTTTGATAGAGCATATCAAAAAGATCAACCCATGTGAATATGCACAACTCACCTATATAATTTCAGAATTGTTTCTTAATATCTGCTTGTATACTATTACTTTGTTTCTATCATCATGCTTACCAAGATCATGCAATACCAAATGTCGATATTACTAACATTCTTCCACTACTCACAATGTATTGTAAGCCACTTTGAGCCTACAAAGAGGTGGGATACAAATGCAACAAATAAAAATATATAAATAAATACCCATGGTCTCATTCCACTTTGTTTACAAATGATTACCCAAAGCATCCACGCCAGTCTTGTCTCCTCTTCATGGAAACCCTTAAGAAACCCTCCCTTGACTCCACTTGCCCCTCAAATGTTTGCCTTGTCTCAAATCTCCCTTTGTATCCAAACTTTGTGAGAAAATTGTGTTTGATCAGCTTCTCAAGTCAAACTGGTTTTCACTCACTTCATAGCACAGAAACAACCATTACTGCCCTTCTGAGTAAGCTTCATGCTATCCTAGATACATTTCTTGTATCTAGGATACATTTCTTCACCTACATTGATGATATATTATTGATTTTCCCAACTTCTCACATTTCTCCCACTTACTCAACTTCAGTGGATGCATTGGTGAATTGGCTTGCTGAACACAGACTTGTTCTCAACCCTTCCAAGACAGTCACTTCATGGATTACAAAATGCCATCCCTCCATCACCCCTATTCTCTTTAATAGACCCATTCTGCCTGTAAACTCCTTCCATTATCTCAATATCATTATTAACTCCAAACTAACTTTTGACCCGCACATCTCTCTCATATCAATCCATAGCTATTTTTATCTTCCATCACTACACACTTTGACTCATGCTTTTTTAATATCATGGCTTGACTATTAAAACTCTATTTATTACAGCATCTCTAAAACCTCCCTTTGTGCGTTACAAATATTTAAAATTTTAGCAGCCCATTTATTTTACAAAGCTCTCAGATTTGACCATGCATCTCCTCTTTTGGTCAACCTACACTAGTGTCCTCTTTGTTTCCATTCTATTTTTAAAACTCTTTGTCTTATTCATAGGCTCTCCTTCCTATCTCTCTTCTTTGACCATATCTTACACCCCCAATTGCCATCTCAGATCCCTCAATGCCAATTGCCTCACCTTAACACCTCCCTGTCTTGCCCACTATGAGTTCACCCGCTTCTTAGACTTCTTTTTTAAAGTTCCCAAATTCTGCAATGATCTCCCCCCCCCCCCCCCCATCAATTACATCTGAAACTTCATTTCCCAGACTTAAGTCCTTGTTAAGACCCATTTTTTTCCAGTTCACCTTTGGACCCCCCCATCTACGTCCTCCTAATCCTTATTCTCCTGACCTACCACCATAACCTCAGGCTCATTCAGTCTCTAATTCCTCCCCTCTTTGTGTGAAAGTTTGCTTTCCTGTCTGAACTGGCGTTCCTTTCTTGTTTTAATTTGTTTGTATTCTATTGTTAACTGCTGTTATCAAATAGTTTTGTAACAGCGGTATATCAAAAACTGTAACAAACAATAAACTAGCCAGAAAGAATGCACAGAAATGCTAGATGGTCGGATAGGTAGCTCTTGTATGCATGATCCTTGCAGATGTTTTTGATAAGGTTTAGGGTATGTGCTAGGGGACAATGAGTGCATTGCAAGTGGTGAAGAGGTATGGTATGCATGTGTTGCTTCACATCTCACCTAGCAGTTATCTTCCAGTGATCTAGCAACCTCAAACCTCTTTTAGATTCCTGAGTGAATTAATATGTAGGCATTGTGACAGCGGCCAGGGAACTTCAAGTAAATACAAGTGATGAAATTGTGGATGTTGTACACTACCTGCATGCTAAGAGAGTGATAGGCCTTTCAGTTGCACTACATTGCTTCATTCTTTCAATGTGTGCAATCAATGATCCGCAATATATATGGAAAATATGTCATTTTATAGAACTTTATTAAGATTTGCTGTTTGTATAGCACATCCTAACATAAAACAATATAGCATGCTATATAGGTAAGAAAAAAAGCCCTTAGAAACTGCAAGCTGAGGTAACAGACTGGCTGAAGCCAGCACCAGTAGTCAGTACAGATGTGCAAAGGGGAAAAGGATAGTGATAGGAGTGTACTACCGTCCGCCTGGCCAGGACGAACAGACGGATGCGGAAATGTTAAAGGAAATCAGGGACGCAAACAAACTGGGCAACACAATAATAATGGGGGATTTCAATTACCCGCATATAGACTGGGTTAATGTAACATCTGTACACGCAAGGGACATAAGATTTCTTGATGAAATCAAGGACAGCTTCATGGAACAGCTAGTTCAGGAGCCGACAAGAGAAGGAAAAATACTAGACTTAGTCCTTAGTGGTGCTCATGATCTAGTGCAGGGGGTAACGATACGAGGGCCGCTTGATAACAGTGATCATAATATGATCGGTTTTGATATTGGCATTGAAGGAAGTGAAACTAGGAAATCAAGTACGCTAGCGTTTAACTATAGAAAAGGTGATTACGACAAAATGAGAAAAATGGTGAAAAAAAGACTGAAAGGAGCAGCTCGCAGAGTAAAAAACTTGCATCAGGCGTGGATGCTGTTTAAAAACACCATCCTGGAGGTTCAGGACAAATATATTCCACGTATTAGAAAAAAGGGAAAAAAGACTAAACGTCAGCCGGCGTGGCTAAACAGTAAGATAAAGGAAATCATTAGAGCCAAAAAACAATCCTTCAGAAAGTGGAGAAGAGAACCAACTGAAAGTAACAGGATAGATCATAAGGAATGCCAAGCCAAATGCAAAGCGGAGATAAGGAGGGCAAAAAAGGACTTTGAGAAGAAATTAGCGTTGGAAGCAAAAATACATAGTAAAAATTTTTTTAGATACATTAAAAGCAGGAAACCGGCCAAAGAGTCGGTTGGGCCGCTGGACGAAAATGGTGTTAAAGGGGCGATCAAGGAGGACAAAGCCGTAGCGGAGAAATTAAATGAATTCTTTGCTTCGGTCTTCACCGAGGAGGATTTGGGGGGGACACCGGTGCCGGAAAGAATATTTGAAGCGGGGGAGTCGGAGAAACTAAACAAATTCTCTGTAACCTTGGAGGATGTAATGGGTCAGTTCAGCAAGCTGAAGAGTAGTAAATCACCGGGACCTGATGGTATTCATCCCAGAGTATTAATAGAACTAAAAAATGAACTTGCGGAGCTACTGTTAGAAATATGCAATCTGTCCCTAAAATCGAGTGTAGTACCGGAAGACTGGAGGGTAGCCAATGTTACTCCGATTTTTAAGAAGGGTTCCAGAGGAGATCCGGGAAATTATAGACCGGTGAGTCTGACGTCGGTGCCGGGCAAGATGGTGGAGGCTATTATTAAGAATAAAATTGCAGAGCATATACAAAAACATGGACTGATGAGACAAAGTCAGCACGGATTTAGTGAAGGGAAGTCTTGCCTCACCAATCTAATGCATTTTTTTGAGGGGGTAAGCAAACATGTGGACAATGGGGAGCCGGTTGATATTGTATATCTGGATTTTCAGAAGGCGTTTGACAAAGTGCCGCACGAAAGACTCCTGAAGAAATTGCAGAGTCATGGAATCGGAGGTAGGGTATTATTATGGATTAAGAACTGGTTGAAAGATAGGAAACAGAGAGTAGGATTGCGTGGCCAGTATTCTCAGTGGAGGAGGGTAGTTAGTGGGGTCCCGCAGGGGTCTGTGCTGGGTCCGTTGCTTTTTAATGTATTTATAAATGACCTAGAGATGGGAATAACTAGTGAGGTAATTAAATTCGCCGATGACACAAAATTATTCAGGGTCGTCAAGTCGCAGGAGGAATGTGAACGATTACAGGAGGACCTTGCGAGACTGGGAGAATGGGCGTGCAAGTGGCAGATGAAGTTCAATGTTGACAAGTGCAAAGTGATGCATGTGGGTAAGAGGAACCCGAATTATAGCTACGTCTTGCAAGGTTCCGCGTTAGGAGTTACGGATCAAGAAAGGGATCTGGGTGTCGTCGTCGATGATACGCTGAAACCTTCTGCTCAGTGTGCTGCTGCGGCTAGGAAAGCGAATAGAATGTTGGGTGTTATTAGGAAGGGTATGGAGTCCAGGTGTGCGGATGTTATAATGCCGTTGTATCGCTCCATGGTGCGACCGCACCTGGAGTATTGTGTTCAGTACTGGTCTCCGTATCTCAAAAAAGATATAGTAGAATTGGAAAAGGTACAGCGAAGGGCGACGAAAATGATAGTGGGGATGGGACGACTTTCCTATGAAGAGAGGCTGAGAAGGCTAGGGCTTTTCAGCTTGGAGAAGAGACGGCTGAGGGGAGATATGATAGAAGTGTATAAAATAATGAGTGGAATGAATCGGGTGGATGTGAAGCGACTGTTCACGCTATCCAAAAATACTAGGACTAGAGGGCATGAGTTGAAGCTACAGTGTGGTAAATTTAAAACGAATCGGAGAAAATTGTTCTTCACCCAACGTGTAATTAGACTCTGGAATTCGTTGCCGGAGAACGTGGTATGGGCGGTTAGCTTGACGGAGTTTAAAAAGGGGTTAGATAGATTCCTAAAGGACAAGTCCATAGACCGCTATTAAATGGACTTGGAAAAATTCCGCATTTTTAGGTATAACTTGTCTGGAATGTTTTTACGTTTGGGGAGCGTGCCAGGTGCCCTTGACCTGGATTGGCCACTGTCGGTGACAGGATGCTGGGCTAGATGGACCTTTGGTCTTTCCCAGTATGGCACTACTTATGTACTTATGTACTTATGAGAAGACAGTGCAAAGGAATGAAAGGACAATGTTAATCTTCAGATGAATTGGCATGAGTTTTTTCCACTGGGTGGAGGGCTAAAAGAGTGGATCTGGCCTGTCAGCAGAGGTGTAGAATGGCAGTTTTATCAAAGATTAACCTGGTGAAGCACTGTATATCATTGAAGTTGAGGATCAGGGTCTTGGGCATATATACCCTCTGATATAGATGTCATCTGCCTCTGCTGCTTTAGTGACTGCATAAACCAGCTGTTAAGCTCACTCATGGTGAACTATATGGCCCAAAACCAAAAATATTCTGAGTATTGCATTCTGTTCTAGTCTCCGTATCTCGAAAAAAGATATAGCAGAATTAGAAAAGGTTCAAAGAAGAGCGGCCAAAATGATAAAGGGGATGGAACTCCTCTCATATGATGACAGGCTAAAGAGGTTAGGACTCTTCAGCTTGGAAAAGAGATGGATGAGGGGAGATATGATTGTGGCCTACAATATCCTGAGTGGTGTAGAATGAGTAGAAGTAAGTTGTTTGCTCGTTCCAAAAGTGCAAAGACTAGGGACACTCAAGGAAATTATATAGAAATACTTTTAAAACAATAGGTGAAAATATTTTTTCACTCAATGAATAGTTAAGCTCTGGAACTCTTTGATGGAGGATGTGGTAACAGCGGTTAGGGCATCTGGGTTTAAAAAAGGTTTGAATAACTTCCAGGAGGAAAAAACCCATAGTTTGCTATTGAGACAGACATGGGAAGCAACTGCTTGCCCCGGGATTGGTAGCATGGAATGTTGCTACTATTTGGGTTTCTGCCAAGTACTTGCGACCACTGTTTGGAAACAGGATACTGGGCTAGATGGATCACTGCTCTGACCCAGTATGGCTACTCTTATGTTCTTATGAAACAAAAATATATATAAAGAGACCACCAACACCAAAGGGTATCAAAAGATTAAGAAAAAGTTGGTGTCTTATCACAAATAAACAAACAAACAAAAGCTTTATTCATCTTTTATATTTTCCCAACAGTTCCAAATGTCAAGGATATTCAAAACAAGGTCACTAGGGGCATTTTCGAAAGGGATGTCCAAGTTTTGATGAGGACATCTTCGCAAAACGTTCCCATCCAGGGGAAACCCGTATTTTTGAAACAAGATGGACATCCATCTTTCATTTCGATAATACGGCCAGGGACGCCCAAATCCTTAAATTTGGTCATCCTTAGAGATGGTCGTCCCTAGACTTGGTCATTTCTGATTTTTGGTAATCATGGAAACTAAGGACGTCCATCTCAGAAATGACCAAATGCAAGCCATTTGGTCATGGGAGGAGCCAGCATTTGTACTGTACTGGTCCCCCTGACATGCCAGGACAGCAACCGGGTACCCTAGGGGGCACTGTAGTGGACTTCATAAATTGCTCCCAGGTACATAGCTCCCTTATCTTGTGTGCTAAGCCCCCTAACCCCCCCCCCTAAAACCTACTATCCCCAACTGTACACCACTACCATAGCCCTTTCGGGTGAAGGATGGCACCTAGATGTGGGTACAATGGGTTTCTGATGGGAGGAAGGTAATGCTCTAGGGGTCAGGGGCTTTTTCTTGGGGGCAGGCAAAGATTTAGTCATGGGGATCGAAGTGAGATGAAACTGTCGGGGAGATCAAATGTGTGTGGGGTGATAAGGAGCTGCAGGGTGGGAGTGGGGAGGCACTGCCATGACACTGGCACTTGTTGACTTTTTTCGTAACACAGTGTTGTGCTGTGTGGTGTCTGCCCTGCAAAAGCTTTTGCACTTATCACACATTAAGCTTTGATTTTGACGTGCAGTAAGTAGAAACATACCGCACTTTAGTAAAAAGGCCCTTATATCTCTTTTGGTTGGAAATGTTATTAAGGTTGAACACATCTGCATATTCAAAAATAAAGCACCTTTTAACATCTTAGGACTTTTCAAATTTTAGTGAATAGCATGATAAGATATGAAAGTGCATTTTCATTAGTCCCTATGTTTCTGTTATATTTGTATTCATTAAATTGCCCTTCACCCCATCATAAGGAAAAATATATGACTTACTTTCCTTTAAGTAAATTAGTCACAGTTGATCATTGTGCAGAAGCTGGATCCCAAATGAGGATATCTTCCATTGTGACTACATTAGACAAGTAAATGGATGCTTGTTTCTAGTTTCATTGCTATTTGTGGTAATGGTAAGTACTTCCAAATCAAGGTAAAATTGTCTTGATCACATTAGCACTTGAAAGGTTAAGTGTGCTATTTCTCATGAGACCTCTTAAGACACTTTTGGTGTTTTATGCTAGACTGATGTGCCCCACTTGGATGCCGTGTAAACATATGCTGAAAAGAAGTAGAGTGGCATGGAATTTATTGAGCTCATCTTTGCATCTCTTTAGTTTTTTGTTTCTTTCCAGAAAAAGCTTTTACTGTCCATGTGTTAAACAAGGAAATACATTTTTAAAAAATGTCCATCTTATCTATTCTGACATAGATATTCTGTCAAATTCCTTTGTGCACTTTTCTTAAAGGGTTCAGTATACAGAAGATAATTTAAAATGTTTACCAATAAGTGGATGCTGATAATACAGGAGAATTCACTAGCTGATCTGTGGGCCCAAAGAAGCTACCCTCACTATTGCCCTTTAAAAAAAATGTGGGGATATTATGGAAGCATCTCCACATGTAAATATTAGCATTTATAGATATAAATCACATACAAGTGTAAACTGTGATTTCAGAAAGCTGCTACTTACACGTTTGAGACCCACACCACACAGCAATTTAAAGGAAATACAGGTATGTATATAGGAAAATTTTCCCCATCGGGTTTTGTACCAACTCAAAAGAATGCACAGATTTTTTTTGAAAGTACTTGTTTTAGCCAGGGCTTTACACAAGAGATTAAAGGACTAAAATTCCTTACTTTCTATATCAAAAATAAAAATAAATAGATAAATTGTGGTCTCGCTGCTTAATTGGAGACACATAAACATAGGATTGCAAAAAGGAACAGCTAGATGTGGAAGTGGTGTTACTTTAAGTGGAAGTGGAAGTTTCAAATGAAAGTTCATTCTGCTCATTTTTTCCACATGTATATTTATAAAATGGCTGTTCCCAATATGTGTACTGGCAAATACACATGCACTCCTGCATGTCCTTATATGTAGTAAGACTCCGCATTTAGCAGATCATTTGTAAAACACTATCTGAATAGAACATGTCCCGACCTGGACTTCTCAACTCCAAATTCATTCTGTGTAAAATGGGCCTTTAAATTATGTTGGTGATTCACAAACCTCAGAACTGTGATTTTTAATTAACATGTACACAGATATCAGAACTAATTTCAATGCAACTCAAAGCTGATTATCTTTCCTTTATCAGAAATAAAATTAGAATATACTCAAATTGATTTGAATTTTGCAGATATGAGTTATTTGCAGACAGAGCAGGTCTTCAAATATTCAAAAGCAGTTCACAATATTGGCGTGTAGACATAGGTTTTCAGTGGAAACAACACAGAAGATTTTTTTTAATTTGTAAAAAAGTATTTATTGAAAATTTGAAAACAGCATTACAACAGATGTTGAAAGAATCAATGTCAAACAAACAGACATTACAGAACAACATCCTATAGTATAGAAAAATGGCTAATTTAAACAACTTCTCAATTTTTGTTTTTATATGCTCAAGAGAAACCCATACCCACTCCCTCTTAAAAAAAAAAAACCAAAAAAAACCAAATAAATTGGTATATGAACATCATCTCCCCCACTTTCAACATGAGCAGAAGATTTTAACTAAGGACACTTTTCCTAAGCCTTGTTAGACTCTAACAAGCTTAAAATGGCGTACTACGAGATGTGGTCAGACATCCTGCAGTAAGTGCAACTGTATGCACACCAACCAAATGCTAATTTTTTTTTTGTTTGAGGGAGTATGTCTGGGAGGCAGAGAGTAGGTGCTTCTGTGCTAATTTGATACATTCTGTGCTAATTAGATTACATTACTGTGCACAAAATGGATAGTGGTAAGTGAACCTATGCTAATTTTTTAATCACTGCATGCTAATGTCTACATTAGTGCATGGCCATTAATAAAAAAAATAACAAAGGCCTTTTTTATGGGTGCAGTAAAAATGGCCTTAGCATGTGGGAAAAACCTACACAAGGGCATGCTAAGGCCTCTTTTTACCACAGCTTAGTGTAGTTCTACCTCAAGTGTGCGCCATTTCTTGTGCTCCATTAAAAACATTTTTATTACATGGCGCTAACCCGTCAGTAATCGGACATCACTGCACACTGCCAGGTTACCATGGGAGCCCTTACCACTACCTCAATGGATGGTGGTAAGTGCTCCCTACCTTATAGACATGCAGTAAGAGTTATCTTGTTGCATGGCCATTTTTTTAGGGGGGGGGGGTTAGCTGCTGCGATATAAAGGGCTCTGGCACATGGGAAAAATGGCCCCCACTGCTACCACAAGACCATTTTTTCCTACATCTTAGTAAAAGGACCCCTGTATTTTGCATTGTGCTGACCATCTGAATAAAAACACCCTGAATTGTACAGACCAAGTTGATAAGTTTATGAACTGTTTTTTTCCAAGTTACTGTTAGTAAAGTAAGTTGAAGTTCAACACTGGGACTGCTGACTAATTATTGAGCGAGAGTACTCAACCTACCAGATTTATTCCAGCCTCGGCCTGTGCCCATCTCGAGTGATCCAGCCAGTGGGAGCTGTGTGTGTGCAGAATTATTGTTTCTGTGACCCCCGGTCCTAGGTAAGGAGGTAAACAAAATACTCAGCAAAGCTGAGCTGGAGGTATGCCTGGGGTTACATTAGTAAAACAACCCCTAAATTCCCTGTTTCATTTCATTTTTAAAGGTAATGGGTTTTGATATACCTCCTTTCTGTGGTAAATCAAAGTGGTTTACAATTATTATATGAAGGTACTTATTCTGTCCCTAGTGGGCTCATAAT
Source organism: Microcaecilia unicolor (assembly GCF_901765095.1). Classification (NCBI taxonomy): domain Eukaryota; kingdom Metazoa; phylum Chordata; class Amphibia; order Gymnophiona; family Siphonopidae; genus Microcaecilia; species Microcaecilia unicolor. Next base: position 423,304,725 of record NC_044031.1, read on the forward strand.
CTAAGTATTGTACCTGGGTAAATGGAGGGTTAAATGACTTGCCCAGAGTCACAAGGAGTTGCAATGGGAATTGAGCCCAGTTCCCCAGGTTCTGAACCTATGCACTAACCACTAGGCTAGTCCTCCACTTAAAATTTTATTGATTTCCTTTAACTTTGTTTTAAAATGTAGGCCAACCCCTATTACTAACTAACTAACTAAAACAAACAAACAAAAGCAATGGGCTTCCAATTCATGGAGGTGCTATCTTTATAGGGCAGGAGCAATCTTTGCTCATGCATGCTTTGCTGTGTTCAAAATAGTTAAAGCCAACAGTGTATCAAAGACTGTGTTATAGCTAATTTATGCCACCCTATTTGCACCTCATTATGAATTTCAGGTTCTGATATGGGTGTACCCAGAAGTTTTGCTTGTTTTTCAAGTATGACATAGTACATAGTACAGAGTCCTTCAAAAGTCCTTTTTGAGTGAATTACATATAATACTTGATGAAGGATGTGTAGCATTATCTATGTCTTTAGATCTGGCATCAATATTTGATTTGGTGGATCATAAAAGTTTACGTGATCACTTATATAATATTGGTCTTAGGGGTACAGCTATGAAGTGGTTTGCATCTTTTCTGCAAGCTAGATCTTCTTGTGTTAAATTTCAGTCATCTATGTCTGATTTTAAAGTACAATGTGGTGCCCCTCAAGATTCATCATTATCACTAATATCTTTTTGAGTCCCCTCCTTATGCATATTCAAAGCTTTGGAATTTTTGCTATTCCTATGTTACAAAAGTTTCTACTCATTCACCAAATTTAACTTGGCCATCCCACCTGCTTTGAACGTAACAAAGTAACATAGTAGATGACGGCAGAAAAAGACCTGCACGGTCCACCCAGTCTGCCCAACAAGATAAACTCACATGTGCCATTTTTTGTGTATACCTTACCTTGATTTGTAACTGTCTTTTTCAGGGCACAGACCGTATAAGTCTGCCCAGTACTATCCCCGCCTCCCAACCACCAGCCCCGCCTCCCACCACAGGTTCTGGCACAGACCGTATAAGTCTGCCCAGCACTATCCCCACCTCCCAACCACCAGCCCTGCAGTGTCTGTCAAATCCATGGCATTATCAATCAGACCACCATAGAGGGTGGGGGTGCAATTCAAAGTTTTCATTCTGAAACAGGTACAATGCTACTGCCTCTCACATTTTTAAAACCCTTTTAAAAATCCAAAAAGAAAGAAGGCAGTATGAAACCTACCTTTGCTGTAATTAACAAATGAAGGGCTTTCTGACTTAAAGTGCAAAATGTATTCCTTTTCATTTGTTTCAATGTAATGTGCAAAAGTATACATTTTACATTTTTTTTGTTTCTAATTTGCATACTAGGAGGAAATCTGGAATCATCTACACTTCAAAGACTGTACACACACTCAAAGTGGAGGGGTTGCTGGGATGAGGGTAGAGGGAGGAGCAGAATTTCAGGAAGTTTGGACTGATGAACTCTGTGATGTCTGTTTTAAATTGCCTCTGAAAATGCTGGGGAGAGTGACTCTGCATTTTCTTTCAGCTCAGTTGGCTGCCCTCTTTAAAGTGCACTATAAGGTGGGGGAGTGTGGAGAAAGGGTAGGAGGGGGTGTGGGTTATGCTTCTGACAGGGAGGCAATCACTAAGAAACGTGTCAGATGGGCATTTGATTAAACTAAAGCTTTTGAAGGAGAATCCAATATGGCAGCAGTAACGGCTATGTGAGCATGTTGTGGTGTAAGTTGCTGCAGAAAAATTATTTTCCTGTACCAATGCCACATATGGAAAGGAAGAGGGTGATCAAAAGCGCACCACTGTGCTTTGGAGGCCACCCTGGAACCAACAACTCATCAAGCGCTTCACAATCGGCACCCCCCTCACCTTTTCAGGAAGAGAGCCCTGTTGAGAAGCATGATGATGATGGAGAATCAGCTTCTCCAGGGCTGAAAACATCTCTCTCACCCCCCCAGCATCCTTCACACCTCCATGTCCAATGATTGAGCAACCGTCAATTCAACATACAGAGCAGCCCAATGCCAGAAGTTCTGTGGGCGTCTCTGCAAAGGAGGGAGTTGCTGACAAACACCTGCTCCTGGAAGAAACATCAGCTGCAGCAGGTGTTTGTTCATTTTCTCCTCCGGAAGTAACACTTCAAACTATCTGAAAACTCATACAAAAATTAGATTCTATAACTGAGGAGTAGCCTAGTGGTTAGGGTGGTGCACTTTGGTCCTGAGAAACTGAGTTCAATTCCCACTTCAGGCACAGGCAGCTCCTTATGACTTTGGGCAAGTCACTTAACCCTCCATTGCCCCAGGTACAAATAAGTATCTCTATACAATATGTAAGCTGCATTGAGCCTGCCATGAGTGGGAAAGCATGGGGTACAAATGTAACAAAAAATATTCTAACAAGATTAAGGTTCTGGGACAATGGAGGACTTAACAAAAGCTGTGGAGTAAGTTAAGGCTGAATTTTCATCTCAGGTTGATCATGTTTCAATTTAAAAATTATGTACTGAAAGATAACTTAGTGATGCAAAGGAAACTGGAGAATAGAGAATGCTGAGAATTATAATCGTAGGCTGAACCTAAGGTTCTTAAATTTTCCAAAGTCCACTAGAGCATTACCTCTTGATTGATTAAAGAATTACCTAACTACGGTTTTGAAATATTCCCCTGAAGCAATTCCCCCAGTTAATAAAATTTATTATGTGCCTGTGCCTATACAGAAATCTCAGGGAGAAATGTGAATGGACAGGCCCAAGGTATTCAGCTGGATGTGGAAAATATTTCAACAATCTTGGAAGAATCTTTGTCAGAGTCATCAGAAAGAGCTACATTGTTGGTATCTCTGGTTTTTGAACAATATTTTAATGTGATTTTGAGACTATATTTTAGACAATTGACATAACTGTTTTATGATAAACATATTTGGATTTACGCTGATGTAACAAAATCTACTCAAGAGAGAAGAAAATAATTTTTGGTTATGAAGAAAGAGACCAGAGATCTTGGTGCTACTTTTCTATTGGCTTACCCATGTAAATGCATGATTAAATTTGGAGGGACTAAATATGTCTTCTTTGCACCAGAACAATTGAGGAGTTTTCCCAAATATGAAGAAGATTGTTTGAAGAAGATTGAGTATCAGCTTTGGACTTTATTAGTAATTAATGAGGGGGGGGGGGGTTACTGTCATTCCTTATGTTTCTATCGTATCCAGTTAAATGTTTTTGATCTGTTACTCTTGTGAATGTATAATATATATACAGGTATATATATATATATATATATATATATATATATATATATATATATACAGTATATATATATATAGATAGATAGATAGATAGATAGATATAGATATATATAGATATATATCTATCTATATCTATATATATATATCTATCTATCTATCTATCTATATATATATATATATACATACATACATACATACATACAAACTAAAGCTTTTTAAGACATGCATATCCTATTGCTCATGAGAGATAATGAGCTGTGAAGTTCTGAAAAGGTTGGAAGGTGACTGAAAGCACCATTAAAAAATAAAGCCTTTTAAGATGGTCACACAAACGTTTGCTGATACAAGAATGGCTGTTCTGCTTTCTCTCGTAAGGAGATTTTAACTTTAACAGACATCTCCCTGCCAACACATATTGTAAAAACTGGGGGGGGGGGGGGGGGGGAGGGATAAAACAAACAAAAGGGAGTAAATGGATTAAAATAAAAAAGAAATGGTTGAAGGACAGGGAAAAACAAGCTGCAAAGAGAGCTTACATAAGAACATAAGAATAGGTATACTGGATCAGACCAATGGTCCACCTAGCCCAGTATCCTGCTTCCAGCAGTGGCCAATTTAGGTCACAAGTACCTGGCAGAGAAACCCCATTAGTAGTTCCATTCCATGCTACCAATCCCAGAGCAAGCAGTGGTTCTCCCATGTCCATCTCAATAACAGACTATTGACTTTTCCTCCAAGAACTTGTCAAAACCTTTTTAAAAGCTAGATATACTAACCACACTACCATTTGCCCTGAGAACGAGTTCCTGAGCTTAACTATTCTCTGAGTGAAAAAAATATTTCCTCCTATTTGTTTTAAAAGTATGCAATTTCATTGAGTGTCCCCTGGTCATTGTAGGCTGTGCCTAAAAGTTTGTTTTTCTGTACATCTGTAGCCTGAAATGTCCTTTTGCTCCTGAGAGAACGCAGAAGATCGATCACTCACAGAGGGAAAAAAAAGATGTAAGGATTTGGAAAAATGAACTGTGCATCCTCCTCTAAGGCTGATGCTGATGACTGATGTAATGACCGATGTCACTTCCCATCATGTGACGCATCCAAGATGATGGTGAGTAGAGTAAGGTAGAGAGAGAAAGAGTGGGAACAGAGTCAGGTTCTTCATAACAGAACAAAGAAACTGAGTATGAATAACAAATTTTAATAAAAGATGACAACACGGTACCATGTTTCGGCATAGAAAGTGCCATCTTCAGTCATGGTAAGCGTGTCTGACAATCTTTATGTTCATTAAAGAGTCTCTGAAAAATAAAACGTGGTGGTCTTTATAAAGACCTATGGCGAGTATTACGAGTGCTGTTGCTTCTAGATGCTGCTGTAAGTAGTGTGAAACAGGAGGTGCTCATAGGGGTGCCCACGACTCGCTGACATCTTGAAAAGGGGTGCGGCCTGGTTGGAGATATGATGTTACTTTCTGTGATGTCACCTAAAGGGTCAGGGCTTGGGAATGAGGCTATAAAAGAAGGGGAAGGTTTTGGGTGGGATTATTTAAAAGGTGGGGATGTGCAAAAGAAAAGGGAATTGGGTGGGGCTATGACATCACATACGGTGATATCAAAGGGACAGGGTGGGAAGTGGACATGCCTTGGGTAGAGAATGGGCATGGTTTATGTGAATCCTCAATTCTGATTAGTTGAGAACCCGGAAGCGAGTGTGCTGCCTGTCAAAATCAATTAGTTTGATAAATAGTATGTAAGTTATACTACTGACAGACAACACTGCAGCAGTCTGTTGGCCCTGATTATGGTTGCAAGCTCTGTTATATGAATGGTTTAAATAACCAAAATAAGTAAACAAACCCTTTCAACTAAATCAGAGAATCTGTATCTGTGAGGATTTGTGACAAAATTAGATGTCAAATAGTGACTTTGAAATTAAAATGGGAAACCAAGAAGCTGTAGCTGGCTCTTTAAGGTGAATAGACTTAATAGGTTTTTGAACAAATGAGTTGTGTCAAGTACTGCTTTTGTCAAAACTTTGATTTTTGTGATTTAGCATGATTTTGTGTAATGCCCTTCGTATCTATTCTAATATGCTTTTAAAATGAGAATTGGAACTTTTTAATGTGTACAAGTTAATTATATTTGCATGAATTGTTTTAAAGCTTGCAAATAAATCAAATATATACTGAAGGATTTGCACTTACCGTGCATTAGTTGCAAAAACTAGTGCGTAGTTGGTGAAAGCCTATGCGATAAATTCAGGGGATGCATCAAGCATCTACTCTGCATTTACCACACAGGGCAAACACATACCACATGGAACCCTATTATCTGGAGTGCCTGATAGACCATACTATTGGTCACTGCAGGTAATGTAATGGAGGCCCACTCACCAAAAAAAAAAAAAAAAAAAAGAAAAAACATCTCTGCTGTGGTAGCATACCCCTTCCCCTCACATATATGATCCTCCTCCCAACCTCCCAATAATAACCACTTTTTCAAGCTCATAACCATAATACTCATGATCAAATCATCCTGTTTCCCCCATTCCCCGATCTGATCTGATCCCCCCAACTCACCAACCCCAATCCAATTCGCTGCCCAACTGAGAACCCCAATCTGATCCCCCTACCCAAATGGGAACCCCTTCCATATTTCTCCCACCCACTTTGACCCCCTGAGAATACTGATGACCTACACCGGGGACCTTTCCTGGTGGTCTATTTGGACGGAGTAGGAGCAGTCCCCTTCTGGTTCCACTCTGGGTGCAAAATGGTGCCTGCTGACTAGAGGCAAACAAAAGCTATTTTTTTTTTTTTTTTCATTTTGACCAACCAAAACTCATCACCTGGTTTTGGCCGAAATCAAAACTGAAACCTCAAGTTTGGTTGTGTGAATGTGAACCAGTAAGAACCACTGGGGATTGTCAGATCAGTCTGCAGCCCTCTGCTAAACCCACAGCAACCAAGCCAGAATATAATAATTTAATTAATAAAAGACCACATTTTATCTCCAAGCAAAATAGCATGTTTATAATAAATGTAAACCACTTTGGTTGCACCCAGAAAGACAGTATATCAACCCTATACATGGACCACAGCTCATGAAAACTGAAACTAAAAACCATGATATTTTTACAATGGCTAACTTTGCACCACACTCTAAGTGACAGCTGACATCATAACTCCACAAAGTAGCTGATCCCTGCTAAAATCCAGTCAAAGGGGGCCTCTTCTCAACCATACTATGCACAAGTGGTGAAATGCTAAGGGCAAGAAAAGGAGACAGATTGCAATTTTCTTTGAAGGTGGACTTAAATTCTTGCTAAAATTGTGTAACCAAAGCATTGTTTAAAATATAAACTATTGTGGACTATCATAACAGCATTACTTGCAATCACAGTGCAAAATAAATAAATAATGGCCCCAAACCTTCCAGAACTACCTTATATTCCCTGGCTGTCCAGTGGTATAGTCAGGGCATGAGAGATTCCCTAGTTGCAGCAGCCATTTTGAGAGCAGAGCCAGAATGGGCAGGAGTAACGGGATTGCTCCTGCCCCAACTACAGCTCCAGACCACCAGAGATGATAAACTAGGCCCAGGGTGGCCTACAGGTTGAGGAGAGGCATTCAAAGGGGGGCAGGGAGGAGGGACAACTTCTGTTAGGCAAGAGGAAGACAAACAGAACAAAGCACTTCCACTGAAAACACATAGGGCCCTGGCGCGCTAGTGTACCTTAGTAAGCAGGGCTCATAGTCATTTTTGACTGAAACCAAAAGCATGGCCAAAAATTTAAAATATGTTTTTTGCTGAAACCAGGCAGAAAATGGATTTTGGACTGGTTTCAGCGCCATAATTGAAACTAAAATTTGGTTGGCCTCTACTGGTAGTAGTCTCACTGTACTACCATTAGGGGGTCAGCCAACTCACCATATCTATCTGAGTTAAGCAGCTAGCACAGGATTTTTACACATGCTGGCTGGTTTTCATGTTTGGTAGGTGTTAGTGCAGGTCCACACAGACTTGCTCTAACGTCTACCATGTAGTATAACCCACGCTAGCTGTGCCTATAAACTATGAAGATCCAATTGTGCATGAATTATAAGCATCAAAAAAGTACTGTAAAGCTATACAGTTATCATTATAAACTAGATATGTCAAACATTTCCTGATAATTAGGCAGATTCAAATAAACAAGAAATAATGCGTGTGAAATCTGTTTATGTGTTGTATATTCCAATATGTGTACTTTCACGGATATGATGAAGTTGTGATTTTTTTTTTTTAATGCATGCGTCTTCATTTCCATTGCCCTTCAGCACATGATGAGGCTGAAAGATTTGTTGTATCTTTCAGGGATAAGCATACTAAAATATTTATACAGCTGAATATTTTCACACTCTTCAGTCACTTCTCAGATTACATTCATAAACATACAGAAATCTGAGATATCTATCCAACTCTATAATATCAGATTAATAAAGGTTCTAATGAGATATTGAACATGAAATGTATATGACTGCTTACATGTAAGGGACTGAAATGACATTGATATTTCTCACGTTACAATAATAGAAGCTTCTGGTAACAGAGACAAAATAGCTTGCTTCTTCCTGGTTATGCACAAGTGGAAGTAACAGAGCAGAGCTGCACCCCCACCCTCTCTGTTCCCTGTCACAGCACAATCCACGAACTGTTCCATGTCAGAGGCTTCATCCAGTAAAGGGGGCCTCTTCTCAACCATACTGTGCACAAGTGGTGAAATGCTAAGGGCAAGAAAAGGAGACAGGTTGCAATTTTCTTTGAAGGAGGCAGCCCAGCACTTTATTTAATAAATTTATATGAGATTTTCCACCCACAGAACGAAGAGGAGAACCAGTAGTAATCAAGATGTCTTAATTCCTTGACATAAACATACACACAGATTAATGAAGCTTGCAGAGATTCTTTATAAAGGAAAGATTGCTTATCGATCCATATAAAAATTTTCATGCTAATCCTACTGAAGAGATAGAGTATCTGGTATCAGAGTTAATAATCTGATTGCTGAGCTGTCCGAGACAATTCTAGCCAGTGTGAACTCTAATCAGTCCACGTCTTCTCATTTCACTGTGCCTGGCGTCTCCAGCCCTATGTCCCCACACAGTGCCACTGCTTGGACAGTGATTGAAGATATGATGTAAACATGTTGACAAATTAAATTTTTACATTTCAGAGGCGATTTGCTGAGGACGCTGGTGTCTGGAATATGGCCGTGTTTGTAGAATTCCATAGGTGCCCCAGGATCAATTTCTTTGTAAGGTTTTGTCTTTTCTTTGACCTCAGACTTTGAACAGCTGCTAATGGCAATTTATTCTGTAACTTCAGATGATTCATGGGGAAAAAGTTTTTTGTTGTTTTTTTTTTTTCTTTCTTTCCTTATTGAAGAATGAATCTGACTTTCAAACACCTGATTATCTGCTGACCACTGTAGAAGGCATTATCACAGCTACAGCTGTTTAAAAAGTCAGTGCCAAAAATAATTTAGGAAAAGTAGAACAACTCCAGACTGCGCTTTATTCAGTAGCATTTATTTAGAATTAGCATACAGGCTTCTTTTAGGAACCCTTTTACTAAAGTTTAGCTCACACTAACAGATGTTAGTATGCTCTAAATTATTTTATGCTTATGGACCATGTGGTATTTAGCATACGCTAATGTCCGTTAGCATGCTAAGGTTTAGTAAAAGGGCTCCTTACCTACCTCTTCTTTTTGAGGTGCATTTCTCACTCTTAATTAGCAATTTAGTACTTTGGACATTGAAATGATGCTGGGAGAGACGTGATATCACCAAGTAAGATGGACACCAAATGTAGGTGATCCGTCCAGAGTCCAAACATATTCCCTCCGAGAGCTTACCAAATTGAGATTCTTACTTCCCACTTTTTGACATCAAGTTGGAGATGATGTAGGGTCCGTTATGGCAGCGAGAAAGAGGCCATATGACAGGAAAATGGCACCGTGTTCAGGAGATTGGGTGATGAGTAGAGGTCCATGTGGCATGAGTATAGAAGCGGAGGAAAATAATGGGTTGCTCCTCGTGGAGAGGACCCCAACAACTGATCGCCCTGAGAATCCAGTGGTGGTGTGTGCAGAGGGAGTTACAAAGGCTCACTCACAGGGATGGATGAGATGAAAGCAGAAATATTTTTAGTGAAGAGCCAGATTAAAGATGCAGTGCAGGAGCTCTGATCTAACTTCAGTGATATGAGAGTGCGCATTGAAGGTGTCAAGGCCTATATGGCCAGGTGTGAAAACACAGTGGTGGAGATATAAAAAGGAGTGGAAAAGCTTTGGGACTAATATCAGGAACTTTTGCATAAAGTGGAAGATACTGAGAATCGGACTATGCACAATAATGTAGGGAATCAAGTCAAATGAAAAGAGAGGAAAATGCTCCCATAGCAGTCAAGCAGACAAACACAGGGTGGAAGGTTCCAAGGGAAAGTTCCAAGAAAACCAGAAAGCCAATATCTTCAAAAAACAAACAGGTTGATATTCAGAGCTACCTGGAGAGGCTCTGGCCCACTTAAATCACCTGTTCACACCCAACCACTGATACTCAGTGTCACTAAACTGGGCAGTGACACTGAATATTGCCTCTGACTGGTCCCCTAAATAGTGGGCCGGTCAGGGGCAGGCCAGGGTGCATTTTGGAGAGTAGCCAGAGCATATGCAGGTGTCAGCAATATTCAGTTGACACCCACATAAGCTTAAGTGGGTGAATTTAGGACAGCTCAAAAGCTGTCTTTAATTCACCCGTTTAAGTTTATGTGGGCATCAACTGAATATCGAGCCAGTCCTGGACCCGCATAAGCTTTATTTTTTAAATTAAGGCTTCTGACTTGTCATATCCCCTTCCCTCCTAACCCATGGCCAAAAAACACCCCCACTCTCCCCCAAATGCCACCCATTCCCACCCTCACCACTCCCCTCCATAGTTCAGGTAGTCCCCCTTGGTCTACTTTAATCCCTGTTAGTCTACTGGTGGTCACTGGGGGCAGGAACACTACTCCTTCACTTCTGCCCCTTGCAGTACCTTCCCAAAATGACTTCCATGACCTCTCGCAGCTTGTGGTACTAAAGCTGCAAAGGTGCAACAAGGGGCAGGAGTGAGGGGGCTCTGCACCCAATGACCACCACTGGACCAGCAGGGATTAAGGTAGGCCCAGGGGACCTACCTGAACTATGGAGGGATTGGGGGGATGAGTAGTGTTTGGAGGGGGTGGGAGTAGCATGTGGCCATGGGTTGGAACAGGGAGGGGATGCGACATGTCAGGTGCTTGAGGGAGGACTTTAAATTTTTTTTAAGTATGTGGGTCCCGGTCCAATATTCAGCCAGGGTCCGAATAACTCTTATGCAGGCCTATGCTGAATATCAACTGGGCCTACATAAGTTCTGCTGCCCAGCCTGCCCACTTATAGCCCCCAATATTCAGTGCTGGTGCCCAGACATAGCTTGGCACTGAATATTGGGACTAATTTAGCCAGCGACGGTCAACATTTTTAAAAAAGATGCTGACCATTGCAGGCTAAATATTGGGAGAAAAGGTTTAATTCTACAATAAAACTATGTGAGGTGTGTGAACAATTCAGAACCAACTTGGTCTGTGTATCGGCAATAAGCCTTCTTCAGGGGTCTCAACAAAGAGTGAACACAATTGCAACAAGGAGAAAACCTTAATATCAGAAGAGGCACAGAACTTTCAACAGCAGCACAAAGTAAAAGTTCAAAAGACTGTATTTGTCTGCTTGCAAGACAGTGGGATACAATGATCCAGCAGCAGTGATGCAATGCTTTGTGGCCTGGCGTTTACAAGATAAGATTTTGACCTTTCCACTGAAAAGCGTGCACAGTTCCTGGGGCCTCAGATTGCAGACACACCATAGGTTGTAATTGTGTGTTTTCCTTGCTTTACCAACAAAGAACAACTGATGAGCAAGACATTTGAACTGGGAGCTTTGCCATGGAATAGGCATAAAGTTGAGCTTTTTCAAGATCTGGCCTACAGCATGCTGCAAAAACTGAAGACCTTTAGGGAGGTGACTAAGGCCATGACTCAAGCCCGATGGAAGTATAAATGGACATTTCCCTTTGATCTTCTTGTTATAATCAATGGAGTCCATAAGAAGATTGCTTTAGTGGATGAGGCTTGGGACCTCCTAAAAAAGGAAGGTGTAACTGTCTTGGCCAGAGTGAATAAGGCCTTGGAATGCTTGGATGTTCATCAAAACCTGACATGTCTCCACTGACAAAAGTTGAAAGGAGTATCAGACAGATGAATCAGGGTGGGAGCCATGGAGCCACGGAGCCACCTCGGGTCAGCTGAGAGACAATGGAGAAGGGCTTGGGATATTCTGAGCACATTGTTCTACTTGACTCTATTTCTCTATACCTGTTCATTTGTGATGTGTGTGTGAGGGAGAGGGAGAGGGTATGTCTTAATTGGGGAGGATATGTGTGTTTCAATCTGAGGATAAATGAGTGTTTTATTTTATGTGGGGGGGGGGGGGCGGAGGATTTGGTGAAGGATGACAATAATGGATGGAGGGTGTACTGCATGATGGAGCTTGTTTAATTTTAGTTGGGCTTATCGCAGGGGTTACCTTCCTGGATATGAGATGGGAGATTATTGTTTGTATCAAAGGGATTTGGATGGTAGTTGGGGACAAAAGGAGTGGATAAGCTGGGTAGGAAGGTAAGGGTTCAGGTTGGGAGAGGGATGGGTGATTGGGGCATATAATGAGGAGGTGAGATAGGTTGAGAGTTGTCTTTTTTTATGGCTTTATGGGGACCTCCAGGTTAAAGATTTTTTGACTGCTTCTAAAATTGTACAAGTTTTTGCAGAAACCCTGGCGCAAATTACAATGGGATTCCTTCTTTCTCTGATAGCCAAACACGTCCAAAGATTGAGTGGCAAATATAGCCATTTTCATACCTGAAAAACATCTTTTTGGTTTGAAAATCTTTTTTTCTAGATTTTTTGTGCTCAGTGCATTTTTCCTTTGGGACCATTTTGGAAAAAAAAATGCCATGAGAAAAATACCTAAAAACCAGTCATTGAGATGTCTGGTGGCCATCTTGGTAGATTGGCCACACAGACATCCCAGCACATCAGTAGGCACCCCAGGGGCACCACAGTGGACTTCAAATCAGTGGCGTAGCCAGACAGCCAATTTTGGGTGGGCCTGAGCCTAAAGTGGGTGGGCACAAAATTATCACTGCTCCGCCATACCTCCACCTCAAAATATAAATACTTTAGCTAATGAGGATCCTCAAGCTTTGTTAGCTGAAGACTTTCTCCAAAGGCAATTAATACCAATCAGTCCAGCACTTTTCTTCCTTCCCCGCCTCCAGTCTATGGTCTGGCACCTCTCCCTAGCTCCACCCCGCTGACAATTAATACCTTTAAATAAATTTAGATATTAGATATGTATCATATGTCAAATAATTTTAGATATTAGATATGTATCATATGTCAAAGAATAAAGTGGTTGCTCAAAGCATCAATCAAAGCGACAATCGCTCAACTGCAAAACACTATGCACAAATTTGTGCAAAAACACACTCAGAACCTTACTGTACCATAAATATTACACTGGGCAGACCCTAATACACCAATATACCGATACAGAAAATGCAGACCGTCAACAATATGAAACAAGGGATCATATCACAATTCTCATGTAGAGCCACAAAACACCCTTTTAGGGTGGATAGTGTTCACAATGAGCTCCTTTTATTAACGACCATATATAGATCCTTCAAGAGGTAGTGTGTCATGATTTAGGCTCTACACCCTTTCTGATGTTTTGGTGCCACCTCAGTAAGGCCAATACACAAATTCTCCACTGCAAAACACTATACACAAACTTGTGCAAAAACACACTTATAACCTTACCAAACCATAACAGCACTAATTCCAAGGACAGGACGAGCTACAACCTTATGTGTGGAAAGGCAGCACTATAATTACACCGGGCTCTAAAACACCAGTACACAACCTAGTGAAACAAAAACAAAAAGGGCTGAAAATACTACACGCTAGCAGAATACTGCACCTTGATCACACATGAAAAACACATGACACAACAGATATGAAGGCAAATTTCTGAACTGGAAAGTTATCTCAAGAAGTCAGACTCAGCATGCAGCAATACTAGAAAAACTGAAACTTACATGCAAAATATCACAGATGCACATTTCCAAAAGCTGACATATTCCAATTAATAAATTCTGAATTAAAAAATGTTTTCTACCTTTGTTGTCTGATCATTTAGTTTTTCTATTCGCGTTGGTCCCAGTGTCTTCTGTTTTATGCAGTGTCTTCTTTCTATTTGATATTTTTTCATTCACCATGTCCACCATCCTCCTGTGTCCTTATGTTTTCTCCCCCTGCCCTCCCCTCTCCTCATCCATGTCCAGCAATTTCCTCTCTCCCCTCCATCCATCCATCTCCTGATGTCCAGCAATTTCCTCTGTCCCCTTCCCTCCAGCAATGTTCTCTCCCCCCCCGCCCTCCTCTCCATGTCCAGCGAGTCTCCCTGCCCTCCCTCAGCTCCCCAAAAGCCCTCCGAATCCTCTCCGTTCCCCCCTCCCCTCCCATCCCACCCATGGCCAGCGAGTCTCCCTGCCCTCCCTAAGTTCCCCAAAAGCCCTCCGAATCCTCTCCGTTCCCCCCTCCCCTCCCATCCCACCCATGGCCAGCGAGTCTCCCTGCCCTCCCTAAGTTCCCCAAAAGCCCTCCGAATCCTCTCCGTTCCCCCCTCCCCTCCCACCCATGGCCAGCGAGTCTCCCTGCCCTCCCTAAGTTCCGCAAAAGCCCTCCGAATCCTCTCCGTTCCCCCATCCCCTCCCATCCCACCCATGGCCAGCGAGTCTCCCTGCCCTCCTTAAGTTCCCCAAAAGCCCTCCGAATCCTCTCCGTTCCCCCCTCCCCTCCCATCCCATCCCACCCATGGCCAGCGAGTCTCCCTGCCCTCCCTAAGTTCCCCAAAAGCCCTCCGAGTTCTCTCCGTCCCCCCGCACACGAACCTGGCCTTTTTCTTTCAGTAGCAGCGAGCGACGTGAAGGCACTGCAACGCTCGCCAGCTTCATGTTCTCCCTTTCCTGTTCACACAGTGTTCGTCCCGCCTTCGCGGAAACAGGAAATACGTCATCGTAAAGGCGGGACAGACACTGAGTGAAGAGGAAAGGGAGAACTTGACGCAGTGTCTTCACGTCGGTCGCTGCTTAAACAAAAAGGACAGGTTAAAAACATTTGCGGGGGGGGGGGCGGCGGACGGACGGAACTGAGGGGGGGGGAACGGAGGAGGAGCAGAGGAAGTCTGACGGTTGGGCGAGGGAGGGAAGGAGGAATGGCATGCGGGGTCTCTTACTGCGACTCGGGGTGCACCATTCCTGGGTGGGCCTTGGGCTTAAGTGGGTGGGCCTAGGCCCACCCAGGCCCACCCGTGCCTATGCCCCTGCTTCAAATAAAAGGTTCCGGGTACACATCTCACTATAACCCCCTTATATTGTATGGTGAGCCCTCCAGGAACAGAGAAAAACCTACTATACCTTACCGAATGCCACTATAATAGCGTTCAAGCTTGTAGGTGTCACCTATATGTAGGTAAGAACATAAGAATAGCCATACTGGGTCAGACCAATGGTCCATCTAGCCCAGTGTCCTGCTTGCAGCAGTGGTCAATTGAGGTCACAAGTACCTGGCAGAATCCCAATTAGTAGCCACATTCCATGCTTCCAATCCCAGGGCAAGCAGTGGCTTCCCACATGTCCATCTCAATAACAGACTGTGAACTTTTCCTCCAAGAACTTGTTCAAACCTTTTTTAAATCCAGATACACTAATCGCTGTTACCACATCCTCCATCAGCGAGTTACAGAGCTTAATTTTTCTTTGAGTGAAAAAAACATTTCCTCCTATTTGTTTTAAAAGTATTTCCATGTAATTTCATTGAGTGTTCTCTGGTCTTTGTACTTTTTGAAAGAATGAAAAATCGATTCATTTCCACCAGTTCTACAGTAGGTATTTAGTGTTTTTTGGAGGACTTACACATTCCACCACAAATGTAGCAGTTAGATTGGGATCAGGACCTGTGTCTCTTTCTTTACAGTCCACTGCACCCGCCACTAGGCTACTGTAAATACCTTTGTGGCAAACTGTTACTACAGTTTAGATGAAATTATGTCATAATGCTTGGATTCCCCACTTAAATCAGCCACTTAGTGTATTCAGAAAAGAAGAAATAAGAGAGTAGGAAGTGGTTTTAAGAGTTTGTGTGATGTTGAACAGTCAGGTACTTGGAACCTGAATCATTATAGGATCAAAGTTAGTTAACAATTTAAAATGTGGTGGAAAAACCAAACTTTCAGTTGATGATTCAAAAGTTTTATTGCACACAAATGTTTTAAAAAACAGAATAAATATATTAAAATTCAGCCACTGCTGTCAATTAAAAATACAGCTGTATGTTAAAAACAGTTAAAGTGCTTTAGGATCTGAATTGCACCAAAGCTGGTAAAATGCTATCAGACTTCTTTCTCAAACAGAAATATACATCTTGAAACTCTAGTGTTTTGACAGAACTTCAATCAATAGAATTACAAGCCAGGCTGTTTGTCAGATAAGTGCTCCTTTTATATTAACCCTTCAACTTTTCAATCTATTTCTTGATACTCTTTTTATAAAAGAATTGAGTCTTTGTGTTATTTTTTTTGTCTTTCAGGATCTACTGGACCAGGGTCATAGACTCTCCCTCCCCAGTTAAGTGAGCATTTTACTCCTCCCCACCTCTAACAAAATCTTCTTTGTGAGGTTCCCTCTAGCATGTGCTCTGGCTAGCGGTCACTTATCTGTAGCACTCTTTTGGTGGGGCTTTGGCCTTGCTTGCGGAGGGGTCCTTGTCACTCCAGTGGTGTGAAGTTCTTTGCTGCTCTCAAAAGCTTGGACTTTAAATAAGCAAACAGGACAGAAAACCCTAACTCCCTTTTCCCAAGCAGACACAGGTTCTGGGTTTAAACACTGTGGGTACTAGCTAATTCCAAATAAAAATTAATTATTCACCCTGTAAGGCTTCCTATACTTTTACTGAAGATCCTATTCTACAGGAGCCTTAGCAGAGCAGGAGTCTCGGCCTAAACTTTCAATGCAGCAACTGACAAAGCTCTCACTCCTTGCTTCAAGCAGCAATGTTCTTTCAATGTAAATGAATTCCATTCAGCACTTCAGTCATGTGGAGGGGCATAATTGAACGAAAACATCTATCTCCATGGGCGTTTATCTCCGAGAACGGGTCCGTGAAGGGGCGGACCGAACCGTATTTTCGAAAAAAATAGACGTCCATGTTTTATTCGACAATTTGTGAGCTGGGCGTTTTTGTTTTTCAGTGATAATGGAAAATGAAAGCGCCCAGCTCAAAAACGAATAAATCCAAGGCATTTGTTCGTGGGAGGGGCCAGGAGTCGTAGTGCACTGGTCCCGCTCACATGCCAGGACACCAACCGGGCACCCTAGGGGGCACTTTTACAAAAACAAAAAAAAAAGGTAAAAGAGCTCCCAGGTGCATAGCACCCCTCCCTTGTGTGTTGAGCCCCCCAAATCCCTCTCAAAACCCACTGCCCATAAGTCTACACCATTACTATAGCCCTAAGGGGTGAAGGGACACCTACATGTGGGTACAGTGGGTTTGGGGGGGTTGGACGACTAAGCATTAAGCAGCACAATTGTAACAGGTGGGGGGGATGGGCCTGGGTCCACCTGCCTGAAGTCCACTGCACCCCCTAACAACTGCTCCAGGGACCTGCATACTGCTGCCAGGGAGGTGGGTATGACATTTGAGGGTGAAAATAAAAAGTTGTGAAAAATCATTTTTTGTGGTGGGAGGGGGTTGGTGACCACTGGGGGAGTCAGGGGAGGTCATCCCCGATTCCCTCTGGTGGTAATCTGGTCATTTAGGGCACTTTTTGGGGCCTTATTCGTGAAAAAAAGGGTCCAGGAAAAGTGCCCTAAATTCTAGCTACAAACGCATACTTTTTTTCAATTATCGGCGAAAGGCGCCCATCTCTGTTTGGGTGATAACCACGCCCCGGTCCCGCCTTCACCACGCCTCCGACACGCCCCGTCAACTTTGTACGCTTCCGCGATGGAGTGCAGTTGAAAACGTCCAAGTTCGGCTTTCGATTATACCGCGTTATTCGTTTTTGGGAGATAAACGCCTATCTCCCGATTTAGGTCGCAATATAGGCGTTTTTGTCTTTCGATTATAAGCTGGATAGTAACATAGTAAAATAGTAAGTGACGGCAGATAAAGACCTGTACTGTCCATTCAGTCTGCCCAACAAGATAAACTCATTTTACTTGATATGTGATACTTTATATGGATACCTGAGTTTGATTTGTCCTTGCCATTCTCAGGGCACAGACCATATAAGTCTTCCCAGCACTCTTCTTGTACTAAAAGTTCTGAAGCTAATGTCAAAGCTCCTGAAAATTTACACTCAAGCCCATCCCTATCTATTCAGTCATGGTCAGGGTGTAGACCGTAGAAGTCTGTCCAGCACTGGTTTTGCTTCCCAATTACCAGCGTTGCCACCGCTAAGATTCCGTGGATCCATTCCTTCTAAACAGGATTCCTCTGTGTTTATCCCACACATGTTTGAATTCCATTACCATTTTCATCTCTACCACCTCCCACGGGAGGGCATTTCACATATCCACCATCCTCTCTGTGAAAAAAAATACTTCCTGACATTACTCCTTTAGTTCTACCATCTTCCTGTCTCCAGAAAAGATTTATTTGCGGATTATTACCTTTCAAATATTTGAACGTCTCTATCATGTTCCCCTGTTTCTCCTTTCCTCCAAAGTATACATGTTCAGGTCAGCAAGTCTCTCCTCGTATGGTTTGCAACGTAAATCCCATACTAGTCAAACTATTTTTTTAACACACCTCAGACAGAAAACTTTCCCTGGTCACTGGCACACTGTGCAGCCTCCTGCTTGTTAAGCCAGTTTCAGCTTAAAATTACTTTTCTTTCTCCCTCTCTCTACAGGCTTAACCTCTGTTATGGTATAGTCCTAATAAATTAAGACCAGCTCACAGTGTAAAAAAAAAACACTGTATAGTTTTCTTTTTAATTCAATTTTTAATGCTTGGCTAGTAACCAATATTTCCTTTAGCTGTTCAACTTTAATAAAGAACTTTCTCCTCCTTTTCAGCACTATCTGATCTCTCTCTGCTCTCAACAACAGAGACACATACATAGGCATCCACCTTCTTTCAGGTTCTCAAAACATCTGAAGAGGACCAACACAGTAAAAATTACACAGAGTTTTAATGAAAATGACTAAGACACCCATTATAGAGCATTGCAATCCAGATGATCTTTTCAGAATTTAAAAATCAATTTTCTTTAACACATCACACATTTTTACTCAAAATTTGCCTTAAAATGAAGCAAAACTTTTCCAAATTCTTGCGGACACAACTGACGGATTTTAAAAAACTTGCATTTTAAGTAAAGCTAGATCCTCTGCACCACAAGCTTGCCAGGTGCCCTTGGCCTGGATTGGCCGCTGTCGTGATTGGCCGCTGTCGTGGACAGGATGCTGGGCTCGATGGACCCTTGGTCTTTTCCCAGTATGGCATTACTTATGTACTTATGTACAAATGGGAGAAATACACACTTGAATACATTTTAATGGTCCACAACACAAGAGCCCACCTCCTCAAGACCCTTAGACCCCCGACCATAAAAAAACATTTTTAAAAATGACTCTTTAGAGCCTAATCTCAAAAGCTGCAAAAACTACCCATAAATATTAAATAAATGAAATCCACTGTCAGGAGACTTTGTAAAACAGGTTTAAAATGGATAGCACGACTGAATATTAGGGGTGTTCCGCAAAAATGTTCTTGTTTTGTTTAATTTCTTCTGCATTTATGTGAATTTTCATTTTGGCATGTTTTGACTGTGTATATACATTTTCATTTTGGGGGCATATCATACACAGTGTGCAGTCTTCGGAAAGTGCACACTATTTGCAAATAGCTCACACTGGTGCCCTTTTATAAAGCAACGGTAAGCCCAGCACGGGCTTACCGTACGCCAATATGGAGTTACCGCCAGCCTAACATGGGCACCAGTGTAGTTCCAGCCCTAGCACATGCCATTTCCAGCACTAGGGAAAATAGGACACTATTTTCTAGCATGGCAGTTACCTGGCAGTGCCGCACGCTACCCGGTTACAGTTGGGTTAATGCGGGAGCCCTTATCGCCACCTAAATGGGTGGTGGTAAGTGCTCTCCCTCACATGGCCACACAATAAGAACAATCTTAACACATGGCCATAGCTACTTTTGGCCTTTTTTTCCCACTGTGGTAAAAAGGGCCACATCATGTGGAAAAAAATGGCCCCCGCAGCTAGCGCAGGGCCCTTTATACCACAGCATACCGCAGCTTAGTAAAAGGGCCCCACTATTTGCAAAGCTGCTTCGTTAAAGAACGAATGGAGTTTATGTTCCCGACGCATCGATTAACCACTCAACAACCAAACGGATTATCTCCCTATTTCGTAGGGAAGAAAACTTGGCATTTGAGCACAGTTGACCCCTGATGCAGGCGCTGTGCGCCCAAACACAGCCTGTGTCGGGTCCATATTGGAACATTGATTTTCTCCAATAAAGAACTTTGTCCTGTCTCTGAAGGCTCCTGGTGCTTTTTGTTGTTTTTTTTATTAGGGCGCACATGGAAATATTGGGGTCCTTTTACTAAGGCACACTAAGCGCTCGTTATATTCCTATAGACTGCATGGCATTTAGCGCATGCTAGATCCCTTAGTAAGCCTTATTAAAATAACCCCATTATTTCCCAATAGCATGCATTCTTCATGAATAGTACACATGCTTTCTGAAGAGTACATACTATTTATGATACAGGACATTAATTGAGGTTCTGGGGAGGGGAACTCAGGAATAATGTCAGGAAGTATTTTTTCATGGAGAGGGTGGTAGATGCCTGGAATGCCCTCCCATGGGAGGTGGAGGAGATTAAAATGGTAACGGAATTAAAAAAATGCATTGGATAAACACAAAGAAATCCTGTATAGAAGGCATGGAAATAAACAAGCTTACTGGTCATTAGATGGCAACACCAGCAATTGGTAAGCAAAGCCAGTGCTGGGCAGACTTCTGTGGTCTAAGCCCTGATTGTGGCTGGACAGATTCAGCTTCTGTAACTGGAGAACAAGGCAGCTCCTTAGTACCTCTTCACTCTCATCTCTTCCTACATTCCTCCCCAGGAACTCCATTCACTGGGTAAATTTCTCTTATCTGCACCCTTCTCCTCCACTGCTAACTCCAGACTCCGTTCCTTTTATCTTGCTGCACCATATGCCTGGAATAGACTTCCTGAGCCGGTACATCAAGTTCCATCACTGGTCATCGTCAAATCTAAGCTCAAAGCCCAACTTTTTGATGCTGCTTTTAACTCCCAACCCTTATTCACTTGTTCAGAACCCTTATTTTATTATCCTCACTTTAATATTCCCTTATCTCTTGTTTGTCTGTCCTAATTAGATTGTAAGCTCTGTCAAGCAGGGACTGTCTCTTCATGTTCAAGTGTACAGCTCTGCGTACGTCTAGTAGCGCTTTAGAAATGATAAGTAGTAGTAGTAAGGCCAGTACTGGGCAGACTTCTATAGACTGTGCTCTGAAAATGGCAAGGACAAATCAAGATCAAGTATATGTATGTAGTATCACACCATACCTTATATTATGAGTTTATCTTGTTGGGCAGATTGGATGCACAGTGCAGGTCTTGTTCTGCCATCATCTGCTATGTTACTATGGCAAAACCTGAAATGTTTTTTTTTTCCCTGCTGTTTCAGGCAAAAAAGTAACATGAAACAACTTGGGAAATGTAATTTGAAATGAATGCACAACCCTACTGAGTATACATATAATTGCAAATTATCTAAATTAGACAATTCTTGTCCTGCTGAATATTGACCTCAGGAAGTCTGACTAGAATATTCTTTTATTTAACTGTGAAAAACCTGTTTCGATTTGTTTTCACAAACTTCTTTTATTTTTAGACTGCCTAAAATTTCTGATGAAAAACTCATTTTTAGAGGACCAATTTTCCCACCAGGAATCCCAGCATTTGTCATTTAAAAACTGTTTTGGCATACTTTAACACTTACATTCTCCTGTATAATATGCCCACAATCTCTTATCTTAAATTATGTCTATTTTTGTGTGTTTTAACAACTGTACTCCATCTCAGTCATAACTCATACTTTCTAGAAGGTAGAAATCTTTAGCAAATGTTCAGCATAATGATTTTTGTTATATATTTTTTTTAGAAACACAAAAAAGAAAAAAAAAGAAAAAGATTTTAAAAAGCTAAATATTAAACCGGTGGCAGTCAGATTTTTGTTCTCTGGATAGTCAATGCTAGGCCATGTCTGAGCATTGGCATTGAATATCTGGGCAAAAGAGGCCAGTAACACTTATGTGGGCTAACACTTATGTGGTTAAGTACAATATTCAGCACGTGAACCGCATAAAGATAGAACTTCATTTTATGTGGTCCTATTTATGCGGTTGCTTTATACGTTAAACAGTGAATTCCAGCACTTAACCAATTAAAGGGCCTTTTTACTAAGCTGTGGTAAAAGTGGCCTGTGCTAGTTTTGGCATGTGAAATTATCACGCGCTGGGCCACTTTTATCCACGCCAAGGAAAAGGCTTTTTTTAAAAATAGAGCAGTAAATGGTTGTGTGCTTGTTTAAGCAGGCGGGAGAGGGTTCTCCATGGAAGTGCTTCTCAACCCCGAGGACTGGGTTAAGTGCTTTTCAACCCAGTCCTTGGGGCACACCCAGCCAGCTGGGTTTTCAGGATATCCACAATGAATATGCATGAGATAGATTTGCATACCAAGTAGACAGTGCTTGCTCTACAGCTTAAACCACATTGAGGTTCTGATGATTAGTGAAACTGTTCTGAACAGCACTGCAAAATTACTACCAGAAAAGCACAGAAAAATAATGCCCTTATGATCAATGCTAATAACATGCAAATTTATGCCTTGCTGCCTTGGAGAAGGGAGGTCTTCTAAAAGGAAACCATTACCTTGGAGCAGTTGGAAGTAATCCTGTAGCCAGGACCAGCCCACCATGGGATGCAATATCCTCTCACACCGAGGAATGTGTCTCCAGTAGCTTCTGCCCAGGAGGGAAAGGTTAGAATGGCTGTTGTAGTTGGTAATTTGATTATTAGGCATGTAGATAGCTGGGTGGATGGTAGACGTGAGGATCGCCTGGTCACCTGGCTGCCTGGTGCAAAGGTGATGGACCTTGCGCATCACCTAGAAAGGATTTTAGATAGTGCTGGGGAGGATCTGGCTGTCTTTGTACATATGGGTACCAATGACATAGGAAAATGTAGATGAGAGGTTCTGGAAGCCAAATTTAGGCTCTTAAGTAGAAAGTTCAAATCTAGAACCACTAGGATAGCATTTTAGGAAGTACTCCCTGTTCCAAGAGACAGGCAGAGCTCCAGAGTCTCAATTTGTGGATGAAGCAATGGGAGTTTTAAATTTATAAGGAACTGGGCAACATTCTGGGGAAGAGGGAGCCTATTCCAGAATGAAAGGCTCCATCTTAACCAGGGTGGGACCAGGCTGCTGACAACGGAATTTAAAACTAGAATCTGGGAGAAGACTGACAGTCATTCAAAAGCATATGGTTTGGAACAAGGTATCGTTCTAAGATATCACCAAAACAGGGAAGATTGGGTATCCCAATAGCGAGGTTGCAATAGAGGCCATAGTAGACCAGGTTTCTTTAAAGAAAAAGCAGACAAAAGATTGAAAACTAACACTGTCAACTGCTGATGTAAATAGGAACAACAAACATAAGAGTCCTATTACCAAGCTGCAGGAAAAAGGGCCTTGTTCTAGCAGTGGGGGCCATTTTTTCTGCTTGCAGGGACCCTTTTTGCCACAGCAGATAAAAAAAGCCCCCAGCACACATGATGATGCAGTAAGAGAACTTTCACTGCATGGCCATGTGGCAGGGAGCCCTTACCACCATCAGTTGAGGTGGCGATAAGGGCTCCCACACTAACCCGGTGGTAAATGGGCAGCACACAACGATGCCTGATTACTGCCAGGTTATTGACACACAAGCCATTTCCAGGGGGGTTTCTTTTTCCCCTGAAAATGGTGTGTACTTGGGGTGGGACTATCACCGGTGGCCGTGTTGGTCTGGCGGTAGTCCTGGAAGAGCAAGTGGCTTACTGCCGTTCTGTAAAAGGGTACCATAGTTTGAAAAGTCTATATGAGAATGCCAGAATCCTAAGAAATAAGATGGAAGAGTTAGAATATATTACACTAAATGAAAAATTAGATATAATAGTCATCTCTGAGGTGGAAGGAGGAAAATTAGTGGGACACTGTCATACCAGGGCACAAATTATATCATAGTGATAGGGTGGATCAAATTGGTGGAGGGGTAGCATTGTATGTAAAGGAAGTCCTGGAATCAAATAGATTGAAAATTCTGCAGGAAACAAAACACATCCTGGAATCCTTATGGATTGAAATTCCATGTGTAAAGGGGAATAGGATAATGATAGGAGTGTACTACCGTTCACCTGGTCAGGATGAACAGACAGATATATAAATATTATCAGAAATTAGGGAGGCTAACAAACTGGGCAACACAATAATAATGGGTGATTTCAATTACCGTGAAAGTTGGCCGCCATTTCAGTCTTGATGCGTAAGGAAGCACACGAGCTGCTGTAGACTCCCCTCCTGGAGTGTATCTTGTGACAAACGTCATTATATGCTCATCTTGTTGTGTTCATTGTGGGCACTGGAGTAGCAAATCTCTATTGTTATATTTAGCCCTGGTGTATGCGCGTTTGATCGTTTTACGCGGGTAATTTCTTTGTAACAATTTGGCCCCGAAAACCTCTGAATGTGCTTTATAGTCCACTTCTGTTGTACAAATACACTTGAAATGAAGAAATTGGGAAAAGGGGAGACTCTGTCTGAGTGCCTTGGGATGGCAACTGCTATAGTCCAAAAAGGTGTTTCGATCAGTACTCTTAATAAACACTTTCGTTATAAACTGTTTCCCAGATAACTAGATCTCTACATCTAGAAAATGTATCTTTGTTTCTGACCAGGTTAAAGTAAATTGGATCCTGGAATGACATTGGTTCAGCCATCGATGAAACTCTTGTAGTTCTTCCACACTACCATACCATGCTAGGATAAGCAGCATAAATTGTACTGTTTTGGGATCTTGCCAAGTACTTGCAACCTGGATTGGCCACTGTTGGAAACAGGATGCTGGGCTTGATTGACCTTCAGTCTGTCCCAGTATGGCAATATTTATGTTCTTATGTTATATTCTTATAGGGGAAGTTCTGCATGAGGATTGTACCTGGGTGCTAAGCACTATTCTATAAATGGTGCTCTGAGTTGGGTACCATTTATAGAATAACACCTAGCACTGGGATCCATGCCTATTAGGCACAAGGATTTACACCAACTGAAACCTTGTATAAATTCCTGCACCTAATGTAGACATGCATCTGCCATATTCTGTAACACTGTGCACAAATTCTTGGAACACCCATGACCCACCAATGCCCCTTGCATTGCCATGCCCTCTTTTTGGATCCACTCACAAGAATTTACGAGCACATCTTTACAAAATAGTGCCTAGCAAGATGCACGCATAAATTCTAATTTTTGCCAATTAGTGCTGATAATTGATTATTAGTATCCAATTATCAAAACTAATTGGTTCATTAGTCAATTAAATTTTGTGCACAAATTGGGTGCGCACCCAAATTTGCATGCACAATGTTGTGCTCCATATATAGAATCCAGGGGATAGGGGGTATTTTATAACAAGATGTCTCTGTGAATAGTCCTTAAATAAAACTCTAGCTGTGATAGGCAACCAAGGAAGCTTGATATAGAAAGAAGAGACACTGTCAAACTTAGATAAACCAGAATTCAATATAGCCATGTTATGTACTGTTTGAAGCTTTCTTTTTTTTTTTTTCCAAATATTTTATTAATTTTCAAAGAATACAAATAACAGGAAAACAATGATGGAAAAACCTAGGAAGCAAGAAACACAACAGGTGGGAAAGGGAAAAAAAAAAAGAGAAAGGAAAGAAGAGAAAAAAGGAGGGGAAAGCATCCAGGTGTTTAACAAATAAGTCCTTTGTACTGGTTTAAGGTGTGGCCTGAATAGTTTGGAGGTAGTTGTCCAAAATAGACCAAATTTTTTTCTTAGATACTATCATCCGACTTTTCGCAGCCATGGCGAGCTCAAACTTCTGATGCTGCAGGACTGTATTCCACCAGAAATGAATATTCAGCAACTGTGCGTTTTTCCAGTTTTGCAAAATATGCCGTTGAGCAATAGTGAGGAGAATGTCCAATAGTTTTGATTGCGGGGAGGTTTGAAGCTTTCTTAATGACCCTTTAGAGCAGCCCAGATAGATCAAGTTGCCATAGTCAAGAGATGATAATAGTAGTGAATATACTAGTCATTCATATTGGTTAAAATATTTCTGAATAAATCAAAGTTTCTTCATCATGAAGAAAAACTTTTTATCTACAGAGTTAAGTTGTGGTTCCAATGAGATAAAGTTGAAGAAAATTAAAAAAAATCAACCTTATTGATAGTAATCATCTCTGGAATTTGTTCTGGTCTAGAATGGAAACAGAGAAATTTGGGTTTCTCCATGTTAAGTTTTAACTTATGATCAAGCATCCATTTTTCCAGTAATTCTATACAAAATTGAACTCTCATAACATATTAGAAATGGATTGAATAGGAATTAGTACTGAAATGTCATCTGCATAAATATAGTGAAGAAAACCATTCCTTTCTAATAATAAAGACCATAAAAAGATGTTAAACAATACTGAAGAGAGGGGAGAACCCTGAGGAACGCTACAAGGATTATTCTAACTGAAATATAAACACAAATAAACAATCTGCAATGAGTGTGTAGTTATAACAAAGAAACTATCAAACACATCACTCCAATATAGTGTCACACTGGGGATTCAGATCTGAAGGATAAAATATATTAAATTTTAAAAAATAGCCTCAGTGTAACAGGGAGCCTGACTTTAATGCTCCACTGTAAATATTACCATCACAGGCTTCCACCACCTTCCGAAAAAAAAAACCACAGAGAAAAACTCCCAGAATATTTCAAAAATTCTAAAGAAGTGGGAGAAAAGTCTGTGTTTAAAAACAGAAAGGAGGGTAACACAATTTAACACAATACAGATCCAAATACCCACAACACTAAATCTCACTATGAATATAAATCACCCAAATAGACACTAATTAGCAATCCCTCACTAGACTAAAATCCTCATACATACAGAGAAGCCTTCCTGCAAGTAAAGAAAACTCAAAATAGAGCAAAAACTCTTATAACATTGCTAGAATTGCTTAAACTTCCATCCTTACTAATGAATGGATTCTAATGCTGACAAAAAGTAAACTTTACTTAGCTCAGAACATCCAAATTGTCCTGACAGAGGTGCAGCCTCATAGGATTTTCACAGTCTGTGGGGTTTCTCCAAAATTAAAGTGTCCAATTTATATTATCCTTCTGGCAAAAAATTTCCAATTTCCTTGTTTCTCGACAGTAGGAAATCCATCTGTTTCGCTATCTTCATCAGGAGAAATACATAGCAGTGCATAAAAACTGCTTTACAAATTATCCATAGCAAACAATGTGCTCAAAATGGCTAAGGTTTGTATGAGACGCCTTCAGAGAAACTCCACCCAAAGATGACATCACTCAAGTGAGATGAAGGAAGAACATCACGCAAATCTAAATGTGATTAAGCTCTGCAATAACTAATCCCTCCACTAACTTCACACAAAAAATGGAATAGGGGCCACTAGTCTATAATTAGAGACCAGTTGTTTAGATTGGTTTAAATCTTTAGGTATAGGTGTAATTATGATATCAGTGAGATAACTGATACTTAATCCATGAATAAATATTAACATAAAAATGATATTGGGGCTAATTCCATTAAATAAGGAGGACAAGTATCTAATATACAAAAGGAAAATACATATTTTTGAAATAATTTGGAGAAAACTGACCACTGAATATCATCAAATTCCTTCTACACTCTACTGGAATTCCTAACCCAGAAGTTAAATCAGTAATCAACTCTATTTTGTTATTAACAGTCAAAGAAAAAACTGTTCTTAACTTGTGAATCTTCTCCTGAAAATATGAAGCTAGCTGATTCACAGAAGGGTATTCTTTCTTATTAGAACCTACAGAATCTACAGGTTTAAAAATGAATTGACAAGAGAAAGCAATTGCTTCGTATTACTACTGTCTTTTTTTTATAATTCACTTTTTATTAAATTGCTTGTTTGTATCTATGAACTGCAGCCCTCCAGTTATTCCTAGCTAAGTTGGATTTTTCTTTATTCCATTTAACGTTCGAGTTTCCTACTTCACGTTTTAATTTCAACAAATCTGTGGAAAACTGTTATCACTCTTCCACTCTCATTTAACTTGAGAGCAGAGAGGAGCTATCTTAACTAAAACCTCACACCCAATTTTAGGCCAGTCATTTTCCAAATCCAATTTTTTTTCTTCTCATAATTCTAATAATATGGCATCCCTAAAAAACTGGGTTCAATTCTTACTCTTGTCATAAAATGTTGGAGATGTACATTGTTCACTTTCTGAAACTGATACCAATTCATCATAAAAGAACATCGATAATGGTGAGACCATAGAGACTCTTCCCATAAAACATCACACAAGCTAATGCTTGGAGCCAACAATCCACTCACTAAAAGTAATCAAATCCAGTTAGTGACCCTTACTATGAGTTGAAAAAGGAAAAGATATCACTTAATTTAAAGAAGACAAAAAAGAATAAAGTTCATTTCTCCTAGTATCTTGTAAATCATCCAGATGTACATTAATGTCCCCCAATAACAAACTGTAAGAGCTTTCAAAAGAGTTCTTAAGAATAATTTTGCAGAATTGAGAATAAGCTTTAGACCACTTATTGGGAGAACAATAGCATAATATACACATTAAATGATCTTGAAGAGTGGAGTCTTTAAACTGACAAGCACAGATATCTAAATATAGAGATATAAAAGAATCAACAAGTGAAACATCAAATATATCTTTATAAATAAGGGTAACCCCCCTCTTTTTTTACCATTCCGAAACAGAGGGAACCTACACTGAATCTATTCAGTGTAGATATATAAAATCAGCATATAATGTTCCTCTAACCGCCCAACATGACCATGTTTTGTCCTCTCAAGGGCTGAATAATTTGCATTTGTGAGCAGCCTGTATGTCAAGCTCTTTGGAAAAGACAGCTCACTGCTTGTGAGTCTTATTTTTTGTGCTGCACTGCACTAACCAAATAGGGAAAATATTGGTATCATGTTAAGCCCATGACACAGCCCTTGAGAAGGCAAAACATGGGCATGTTGGGCAGTTAGAGAAATGCTGATTATGCTGATTTTATGTATCTGCACTGAAAAATGTTTGATTTATTTTACCACATGGGTCTGCTTTTCTTTTCTGTTGTTAAATCATTTGGTTAGGGTAGGCTGCTAATGTTCAGTGGCACTTAACCGTCTAGTGCTGCTTAATATTGCAGTTAGCGCTGAACACAAAGCCGGCTATGCTGGGGGCTTTCCAGGAATGGTGTCGTACACTTAAGTGCTGATATTTAGCCATTAAGCAGTCAGGTTTACCACATAAATGGGACCACATAAAAAAGTCTGTTCTATTTTTATGCCTTAACCCATGGCCACTTAAGTGAGAAATATCAACTTAAGCAGCTATGTGTTAATCGTCTTAAAAATAACCAGATAACACTCACTGTTGATGGATGAATATTGACCCCTATGTTATTATATAATCCAACAAACAAAAAGATAATTGAGATAACCTATGTAGCCCCTCCCCTTTTATTTCATTCTCTCTCTCTCTCCCACTCAGGCCTCCTCACTTTAATTTGCTTGTAGATTTATATTTATAGGTGACTGTATATATATCATGTTCATATACCGGGCTTGTATGATCTTTCAGTTCAGTATGGTGCCTGTTTATATCACAGGCAAAGGACAGAATGTAAATCTTTCCAGGCTTAAGCAAATACAACCGATATTATCCTGCTTGTTTGTTTTCCTCTAGAGCACACCTGGTACTTTATGAATTATATAATACAAAGAACATTTTCACAGACACTCTTACTCTCTAGGTTTAATTCACAATTATAAAATAATGCTTCTGACTTCCCTCTATTTCACAGTTAGGTACTTTCAAGGGAAAACCACTCTGGAGATCAAATACATTCTTTCTCCAGATACCACACCAGTACATAACTTCTGTTACTATTTTTCTTAGGAAGACACAGAAAACCTGTCTCTGTTTACTATACAGTACACTCTTACTCTCAAGTACTCTCAGCAATATTTTTTTTTCTCAAATTAGTCCTACCCAGGGATCATTCAGACATACAGAACCTTCCTTCTCCACGTTTTTCAGCTCCCAACTAACCTAACAAACTGTTTCCTACATAGCATACAATGCTCATTTAAGACACCCCCCATCCCCAGCCAATCAATCAGAGTACCCTCTGACTGACCTCAGTGCTGTGAAAGGGGGTACTGTTTTGCTCTGTACACCTGCTCAGAACCAAAAACTAACACTGCAGTTTTGCACAGTTTTAGAATTATAATTTCTCTCTCCGATAACAGTTTGTAGATACTCATACACATACTCTCTGCTTTGATGGGGCTTCTGATTTTTTTATCATTCAGCTTGTCAGCATATGTAACTTCACAGACACTATACTATAGTCATCATTGGAGCCGACTCTATGGGTGCTGTGGGTGCTTGGGCACCCCCAATATTGAGAAAATTCCTTGTATGTGTCCAGGGAGGGGTTATTTCCACTGGGCTTAGCACCCCCAATAATTTTGAAAAGTTGGCTCTTATGATAGTCATGAAGCCTTGCATATACAAAGTCATTATTAGAACATGAGAATATAATAACGTAAGAATAGCCATACTGAGTCAGACTGATGGTTTATCTAGCCCATTATCCTGCTTCCAACAGTGGCCAACCCAGATCACAAATACCTGACAGAATCCCAAAGAGTAGCAAATTTCCATGTTGCCAACCTCAAGGATAAGTAGCAGCTTTCCTCATGTCTACCTTAATAGCAGTTTATGGACTTTTCCTCCAGAAATTTGTCCTGGAACTTTCCAAGTTATCCACATTATCATAATCACAGCAGATCCCCATGTCACTGCCATTGAAACTGAAAAGGCAATTGACAGATGGTGAAAAAGAATGCACCAGATCGGTTTAAGAAGAAATTTTAGTTGATGAGTCAGGGTCCTTTATGACACCTCTTATCATGTGTGAGAGTGAATGGCTCTTATGCCTGAAGCATCCAGTTGGGAAGAGAAACAAGGTACATCTGTCTACTCTCACCCTTTCTCTTTATGATATCAATACAGCACCTATGGAATACAGTTACAGCTAACATAGATATTTCAAAAAAGAAATGGAGAAGCTTATAATCAGATATCCCCTATAGTTAGGCAAGATCATCTTCTCAATTAGAAATGTGCACCTATCCCCCAAATCTAATTAAGGAGATTAAACAATGTAGTACAGTTGATGGCTCTAAAGCCAACATGAGCAAATCAGAAACATTTAATGTCAAAAGCAGTGGAAAAATAGCTGCAAGAATATTTTCCTTTTAAGTGGTCTCAGAGGGCTATAAAATACAGGGTCATGATCTCAACAAAGCTGGCAGAACTGCTCTAGTTAAACTATTACCTGCTTCAAAGACACTTCCTGAAAGAGATAGAAAGGTGGGCAACTTTTAATCAATCGTAGACAGGTCAACTAGCAGCAATGAAAATGATGATTTTACCAAAATTGCTCTATTTATTTCAGGCCCTCCCTATTAAAAAACTGATAGATTATTTAAACTATATAAAATAACTGACCCGATTTATCTGGAATAGAAGACCCCTGGGATAGGAAGATGTCAATTCCAGACTTATATAATGTACCTATACTAGTACTTTCTTTACTTGAATGAATGACATATGATACTAATCAGTGGACATGAATTAGGCACTACATAAATGAAAAGGGAGTCAAAGAGGAACTTCTTAGGAATAAAATAGTATTTAAAGGCCTGTGTAATAAAATAGGAGACACTAAGAGGTGATTCTATAAATGGTTCTCAAAAATTGGTGTTGGAAAAAAATCGGCACACAGTGTTATTATATAAAGGATGCTTAGGGTTGAGTGTCCTTAATAGAATAACTTTATAGAATAACATTTAGAGCTGATTCTCGTGCCCAAAGTTGAACACCTGTATTTATGCCAGCTGAAACCTGATGCAAATGCTGGTGCCCAACTCATGGCATTTGGGCACAGAAATGGCACTATTCTATAAAACCATGCACAACTTTTCAGAATGCCCCATCCCTGCCCTAACCATGCTCCCTTCCGAATTGCACAATAAGGGACCCTTTTACAAAGGTGCATAAGGGCACATCTAGCATGTGCCAAATCGGCATTACAGCCCGGCTACCATGTGTCTCGGGTGGTAATTCTGAATTTGGCGCGCGCTTAAAACAAGCAGTAGAAAATATTTTCTACTGCAGGGCACCTACCTAGTGGTAAACAGCAGTTGGCACGCGCTGCATGCTTACTACATGGGTATTGCATGAGACCTTACCACCAGGTCAATGGGTGATGGTAAGGTCTCAGGCCATAAAAGAACATGCGCTAGTTTCAAATTTAGCACATGCCCATTTTCTGGCCTCTTAAAAAAGGCCCTTTTTCCTAGACACGGTAAAAAATGGCCCAAAGCACACCCAAAAGACGCGATCGCACTACTGCAGGCCACTTTTTACTGCGGCTTAGTAAAAGGACCCTTTGGGGATTTAGGTAACTGTTTTTATAGTAATGTGCAGACAGATGCATGTGTAAATCCCAACTATAATTAATTGCAATAATTAATTTTTAACATCAATTAATTGCTAGTTAATGGCTCATTAAAAACATTTTCGATCTGTGCCATATATATAGAATCTGGGACTAAATGTGTAGTAACTTGTAATCAGGTTACTACAGAAAAGCATTAAAGCATTTTGAATTATTTTGTTTGTTTGCACATGCTAACCCGTGCATTACTGATTTTTACAAAATATTTTGGGAGGCTGATTAGTATGGGAAGAGCATGAGCATGAAAGCATTCACTGGCTAATGCAGAGTTAATGCCAAAGGGCCTTATTCCATAAAGGTTAATATGCTCCTAAATTTACGCTCCTAAATGTTTGCTAAATCTATGAGTGTAAGGTACTCTAAGGGGTCCTTTTACTAAGCCATAGTAAAAAAAAATAGCCTGTAGTAGTGTGGGCACATGTTTTGGGCACGCTGGGCCATTTTTTATCATGGCTGGGAAAAAGGGCTTTTTTTTAATTGACTGGGAAATGGACGTGCGCTCAAATTAAAACTAGCCCACACCTATTTACAGCCTAAACCCTTACTGCCACTCATTAACTGAGTAGTAATGGATCATGTGTTACCCACGTGGTAACCACGCGGCATGTGCCAACTGCTAATTACTGCCGGGAATGCCCCAAACAATAGAAAATAGAAAATGATTTTTTACTGCAGGATTTGGTGCGCACCAAACTCAGAATTACTGCTGGGTGCGTGTGCTAGCTCAGCAGTAGTACCAATTTGGCACACATTACCCACATGTTAGCCCTCTCATGACTTAGTAAAACGCCCCTAAATTAGGAGCATAGATTTGGGAGAGTAAATTTGAGTGTAAATTTAGGAGAGTAAATTTAGGCGCATAACCTATATAGAACAAAGCCCTTAATGTCTGCTAAATAGGAGGTGTTAAGTGTTCTTTCTATGGGTACCTCATGCTCATGGAAACATTAGCAAATGACCTGAACATTTTTTTTAATGAAAAATGAAAATATCCTTTAAAAAGTACTGCATTAAGGGGTCCTTTTACCAAGCTGCGGGGAAAAGGGCCCTGCAATAGAGGCGGGTTCATTTTTCCTGTGTACCAGGACCCTTTTTACTGCAGCAGGTAAAAAGCCCCCAAAACAAAATGGCCAACATGCTACTTTCTTGTTTTTTTTTTTTTTATCAAAAACAAATGGCCATGCAGTAATAAAACTCTTACCATTTGGCCATGCAGTGGGGAGTCTTTCCCGCCACCTATCGAGGTGGTGGTAAGGGTTCCTATGGTAACCTGACAGTAACCAAGCAGCACACTGCGATGCCCGATCTCCGCCGAGTTACCACCACACTAACCATTTCCAGGTATTTTTTTCCCCAGAAATGACACATGCTCGAACCAGAACTACCGCCCAGATTTAGGGGCCCACTGCTCTATAAAAGGGCCCCTAAATCTGGGCTCAGTCTGCAGGAAAGACCCATGTTAGACCCATGTTAGAATATGCATTAAACCTAGATTTTATTGCACTATAGGAAAAGGGTCCCTTAGCCATTTGTCCAGCTTTTGTTCTCTTACTTCCTCATCTCTGCAGTTACTCTAGGGGTATGTGCAACTAGTTTTTAGCTGTTCCTGTCAAGACTCAAGTCATGAAGGAGCATAAATGATTTTTCAGCAAGTTAGTGGTCCCTGCCACACAGCTTCTTTTCATATACCTTGAGCATGCTACATTTTCTGGAATTGTACTTCATTGTACCTGAGCACCTCCCACATAGAAAAAAAACTTAGTGATTTCCAAAGCTTCATCGCTTTTCATGGGTCAGAAGTTATTGATGTCTGTCTTGACAAATCCCATTGCAATCCATACTGTACATTCATACTGCTGTTTGTTCATATTCAGAATGCACATTGCTACAAATAGAAAATGTTAGCAGCAAACTGGAGGTTGACAGCAAAATGAAAAGGATATTCACTAGAAGAAATGACACTGACGGATTCTTTTATATAGGTCTGGTTGCTGATGTGAGTGATTTTAGATCAACAGCAATTTGTAAACTGATTTACCAGCTTCTCCTTTCTTTTTCTCTATATAATACATTTTTCATGAAACACTAACATGCTTTCTGCTTTTGCAAATTTCTTTAACATGGCCTGTTTTCTCAAAAGTGCATTTGTCACCCGTACACTATAGAATAAGGCATCTGTATTAAGGGAGAAGAACTGTAAAATTTTATATTTTTTAGAGCACCACAGAGCTTTTTTTTTTTTTTTTTTTAATAATTTCTGAATGGTTTCCTCTAGGATAGTTAAATCTGATATATAGGGAGGGGCATTTTTGATGTAATGTCTAAGTTGGACTTTGGACTTTTTGCGTTAAACATCCCAAATCCAAATAGCAAATGTAATTATTTTCGAAAAAGCAAATACCATTTGTAACAAGGTTTTGTTCTCTGTGTGTTTATCTTTTCAGGCCATTTATGGAAAAAAATACAAGCAAAAATCAGAGAAAATCAAGCCGTTGGGTTGTAGAAGGGGCCATCATTTTTAGCAGACTGGCCCCCCAGACATCCCAGGAGAGCAGTGGGGCACCCTAGCGGGCACTGTCATAGACTTCATATAAATATTCCCAGATACAAATCTCACCATTGTTCCCTTATCTTGTCTTCTGAGCCCTCCAAAACCCACGACAAAACCAACTACCCTACCACTGTACACCACTGCAATAGCCCTTATAGGTAAAGAGGGCACATATATGTGGGTACAGTGGGTTTCTGGTGAATTTTGGAGGGCTCACAGTTTCTACCACAAGTATAACAGGCAGAAGAAGGTATGGGCCTGGGTCCACCTGTTTATAGTACCCACCACTACACTATTCCAGGAACCTGCATTCTGCTCTAATGGACCTGACTATAACATCTGAGGCTGTCATAGAAGCTGATGAGTACTATTTTTATTCACGTTGATGGAGGGTGAGAGGGGGTCAATGACCCCTGGGAGTGTAAGCGGGGGGGGGGGGGGGTCATCCCTGAATCACTCCAGTAGTCATCTGGTCATTTAGGTCACCTTTTTGTATCTTATTCATTAGAAAAAGACATCTAGACCAAAACATTAAAGTTTTCACTCTAGACGTTTTTGTTTTGTTCCATTATGGCTGTAAAATGTCCAATTGTTAGGAGACACTCTAAGCCTGCCTCAACCCTGCCTTTGAAACACCCTGGGGACACCCCCTTGTGATTTGGATGGACTGTAGATGAAATGCAAAGATAGACATCTACAAAACAGGTTTTGAAAATATTGATTTGGATGTTTTGAGAAGAAATCCATCCACATGGTGCTTAATGACACTTTTTGGGTGTTTTTCCTCTTTCAAAAAGGAGCCCCAAAGTAACATCAAATCTTTTGCCCTGAAATGGCAAATATCTGTTACAGCAAAGCAGATCATAATGTGCATTTCATAATTTCATAATCTACTCGTGCATGAGCCACAGTTAATATCAGAACTTTTGCCTACTTAGAAATATGTGATTCAGCTTGCGGGATTTCTATGCCAGAATTTTAGAAATATCTTTATTTATGCATTTATTTACTTTATTTTATTTTAATTTTTACTATCCAGCCTTCTGATAGCAGAGTAGAAGGTTATGATGGAAAAACACCATCTGGCGTATTTGTTTGGCCAGTTATTCTGTTCACATAAATAATACATTCATTCTGTCAGCCCCAGAGTATGACCACCTGCAAGATTTTCCTTCTTTTTGTCTTCCTCATTTTTATCCTACCATTTTGAGTAGAAGATCATGCAAGATCCTCACTAAGGGATCTTTTTACTAAGTGGTGGTAAGCACTAACACGAGCTTCCCACACGCCAAAATGCACTACTGCAAGGTGCACTCCGGTGTCCTGCTATAGTTCTGGAATCTGTGCACACTGGGGGCATGCCTAGCGCTAATCAGCACAGCTATATTGCCACTTGTCAAGGGAAGGGTAGGGAAATGGGACTTGATATACCGCCTTTCTGAGGTTTTTGCAACTACATTCAAAGCGGTTTACAGAATACGGCAGCCAGACTCATCTTTGGAAAGCCAAAATATGAAAGTGCAAAACCATTAAGAGAAAAACTGCACTGGCTTCCACTCAAGGAACGCGTCACTTTTAAAGTATGCACATTAGTCCACAAAATCATTCACGGTGAAGCCCCAGCCTACATGTCTGAGTTGATAGACTTACCACCCAGAAATGCCAAAAGATCATCCCGAACCTTCCTTAACCTCCACTTCCCCAATAGCAAAGGCGTGAAATACAAAACGTTACACGCGTCAACCTTTTCTCACATGAGCACGCAGTTTTGGAATACACTGCCGCGCAACCTAAGAACAACCAACGAGCAAGCTTCCTTCCGCAGATTATTGAAGACCCATCTTTTTAAACAAGTCTACGGAAAAAAACAAAACACATAAAGTCCACACTTACTGTTCACTAATGCATCGTACATTCACCTCGGAACTCCCATTCCCGTATTATCACATCACTCATACCTTTACTCACAGAAAGTTATATACCATATGACTTCATGTCTTTTTATCGCCCCTAAGCTCCCATTGTTTCCTTCCAAAGTTGCAATGCCTATGTTCCATTATTAAATCCCTTAACGACACCTCAATTGTTTCGCTTAACCCTGCATAATATAATCCATAACTATCTGTAACAAATTGTATTTCCAACATTCAACTCATATTGTAAGCCACACTGAACCCGCAAAAAGGTGGGAAAATGTGGGATACAAATGCAATAAATAAATAAATATTCAGGTACTTATTTTGTACCAGGGGCAATGGAGGATTAAGTGACTTGGCCAGAGTCACAAGGAGCTGCAGTGGGAATTGAACTCAGTTCCCCAGGATCAAAGTCCACTGCACTAACCACTAACCACTAGGCTACTCCTCCACTGATTAGCACATGGTTAGCATGTGAGTCCTTTCTGCCTACTTAAATATGTGCCTGTAAGGGCTCATGTGCTAATGGCCACACACTAATTTGGAAATTAGCACCTGGCCATTAATAGGAAAAATGGAAATGCAGCCATTTTACGCTAAAAGTGGCCTCAGCATGCAGGGAAACCCATGCACTAGTTATAGTGCAGGCCATCTTTTAGCACAGCTTAGTAAAAGGGCCTCTTAGTTCCCTCTAGCACTCACTTTTCTGTAACTAATTAGAATTTTTTTTAAATAACCTAACCCATTTGGATTGGTCAGTGATTCTAAAACACTGCCTGCCATGGGATTTTTATGTCCAGATATTCATCACTGGCCATACCCAGACACCTGTACTAAATATCTGCGGCCAAAGCAGTAACTGGCACTTATCTAGGTACTGGTGCTATTCAGACCATTTCCTGGATAACTACCTGGATAAAGTTGGAACAGCCTCTTTGCTTAGAATAGTTAGCATACTGAAAATCACCACTAACCACGTTAACTCCCAACTCCACATTAACTCTGCTGTCCAGACCACTCCATCACTATCCGGGATATCTTTGCCAGGGTTAGTGGTAATTTTAGCAACACTATTTGACTCTGGTGAGTAGCACTCAGTGGATAGGTGCTGCTCCTACCAGGATACGACACACCTAATATTGGGGCCCTTTTATGACATGGCGGTAAGCCCAATGTAGGCTTATAGCTCACTAAAAGAGAAGTACCACCAGTCTACCACAGCAGCCCACTGGTAGTTCCCTCCACCAGCATGTACCATTTCCAGTGCTGCAAAAATATTTAAATTTTTGTAACACCAGTGTGTACCTGGCAGTAATCTGGCAGTGTTGCTTGTTGCCCAGTTACCGCCAGGTTAGTGCGTGAGCCCTTACCGCCTTCTCAATGGGTGGTGGTAAATGCTTCCCCCCAAAAAAACCAAAATGGCTGTGCTTCACTCGCCACACAACCTGCCTTTTACCCTATGCAGTAAAAGGGGATCTTGGCGCGTGACATGCACAGACGCCAGTGCAGCCCCCCTTTTGCCACAGCTTCGTAAAAGGATTCAATCGACCCCTAAATAGTTAGAAAAATTAACACAGACAATGCTTGTTGTGAGATTCTCTTTCAATGTACTGCAGACATTCTACTCTTCAAAAAATGCAAACCTAGACAAAAACACCACCAATTTAATTGTTTGGCATGGTCTGCCATTGTACCTCAAATATCACACCTGAGAACAGGTAGCCACATAAAGATTTGTTTTTTATCATAACCAAGGAATTACTAGAAGCATTTGCCAATCAATTAAATGGAAGAAATGGTTGTTCAATTCAGTTGAAATTTGAGCACATACATATTGTTAAATTGACCATGAATATATTCCAATAAGCTTCTTTGTTATCTCTTGGGGTCACCTTTGATAGTGCTCTGTCCTTTGATCTCCATATCACTTGCCTAATTCAGAAATCTTTTATTTTGCTTCATAAAATGTATTCCCTTAAACCTTTATTAGATGCAAAGGCATTGAGTACATTAGTCCATG
Source organism: Microcaecilia unicolor (assembly GCF_901765095.1). NCBI lineage: Eukaryota > Metazoa > Chordata > Amphibia > Gymnophiona > Siphonopidae > Microcaecilia > Microcaecilia unicolor. The sequence continues at coordinate 423,343,639 of NC_044031.1, forward strand.
CCTTGGTTCTCTCCTGTTTGGACTACTGTAATTTCCTACTGTCAGAGGTACCACTTTACTCTGTAAAGCATCTTCAGTTGGTCCAAAATACAGCTGCTAGATTAATCTACAATACACACAAGTTCAATCAAGTGTCTCCTCTTTTGACATAACTTCACTTGCTCCCAATTTCCTATAGGATACAGCTAAAGGTTTTGGTACTTGCACACAAGGCATAATACATTGGTTTACTATTATATCTGTCTTCCCTGATTTCTCCATATCAACCATCCAGATCACTATGTTTTGCCAGTACTCTGTACCAATGTTTTCTAAGCATCATCTGGACACATTTTGATCCATGGTTTTCAGTTGTGTTGCTCCACTTTGTGGAATCTAATCACAGTAGATATCCAATTAAAATAATCACTAAAGAGATTTAAAGTGGGCCTTAAAACCTAGCTTTTCTAGCATGCTTTTTGTGACTCATTTTGTCTTTTTCCAGTTGTTTAGTCTATTGCCTTCAACTGACATTTCTTTCCCATCCTTATGTGTTACACTTTTTTAGTCTTCAGATATTTATTGTTGATTCATTCTCACTTTATATATTTTGTGTTCAAGAGTTAATGTTGATTTGCTGAAGTTAAATGGTCTGGTGTTTGTATGTTCCATATTCATTTATACTTCTTGTACCCCACCTTGATGGTTCCCTGAATTTATAGGCTATGAATCTAGCTACAAAATAAATAAAATAAAACAATATATTTATTTTGAGACTGCTGTTGGTATATAAGAATTATAATAACCAAATAAATAAGGGATCCTTTTACCAAGTTGCAGTAAAAGGATCCCTACGGTAGCATCTGTGCGTGGATTTGCCGCATATTGAGGCCCCTTTTACCGCAGAAGGTAAAAAGACAAAAAAAAAAAAAAAAGGAAACGGCTGTGTGGTAAGTAAACCTTTGCAACATGGCCATTTCCAGGGGAAGCCTTTACAGTCACCTATTTAGGTGACAGTAAGGGTTCCCATGCTAATCCTGTGATAAAAAAAAAGAAAAAATTCCAGTCACACCAGCAATAGCACACGCTTGGGGTAACTCTACTGCTGGCTTCCATTTTAGTCAGTGGTAGTGCCAGATTGGTGTGCGACAAAACGGCGGTAGCTCTACCTTCACTTTGTAAAAGGGTCCCTAAATGTATGTTGCACAGTTAGGGACCCTGTTTACTAAGGTGTGTTAGCATTTTTAGTGTGTGCTAAATGCTAGAGACACCCATAGGAATATATAGCAGTCTTTAGCGTTTAGCGTGTGTTAATGTTTAGCATGCACTAAAAATGCTAGCACGGGGCCCTGAGGGATCTTCTTCTTTTTTTTTTTTTTTTTACTAAAGATTAGCTCGAGTTATCTGCCACAGGTCCCATATTATTCCTATGGGTTCTGCTGCAGATAACTCTAGCAATATTTAGTATGACCCCCCCCCCCCCCCCCCCCTAAGTTCTTTAAAATCTTTAAAAAATAAGTTATTTTGACCCATAAATAGAGAGGATGATTATTGCGGTTGTCTGGCTTTTGCCACGTTTGAGTAAGTGGAACCAATGTTTCAGCCATTGTATTGTGGCATTCTTCAGTGTATGATGTGAGGTCTGTGGTTTGTCTTTATATATAGCAGGTTCTCAAACCTGATTGAGGTAGGTGGTTTCCTCAGGAAGGCAGGAGATTTTGGCGGGAAATTGAGGCAGGAAAGTCCGTTGGTCATAAATAGTGAGGATGTATTTAATATATGATATTGTATAATGGTTATAATGGGTATATGTTAATATCATGTTTTTGTAATATTGTACTAAATATTGTTGCTTATGTTTTTGGAATGTTGAGGCCTTTTCACTAAAGTTCAGTATGTTTTTGCACTTACTGTACTTTAACAGCAAACATTTACACAGAGTAAGTGCAAAGACAGTGTGGTAATTCTTAGGAGAATACCCAGCATGTTCTCTGCAGTTACCACACTGAAATGTTATCATGTGTTAGTGCTGTTTGTAATTTATGGGTATTGCACAGAAATCTTCTAAGCCACAAAAATCAAATTTTTGACAAAAGTAGTTAATGTATTTAGATTTTTTCCTGTGAAAACCATCATTCACAGGTTATATTATTGTTATCTTTGTTACATGTCATCAAAGCAGTGTTCGAATAACAAAAGTAATGTTACTACTAGAGCTTCTTAACATATTTTTTGTCTAAATGTAAATGTCTGATTAATAATACAATAGCTATGCTAATAAAAGATTTATTGTGTGCCCTAGAAATTGTGTTATATTATATTACATCACACTGTATAAAAATGTAAAAAAAAATCATATCCATGTCATGTTTATTGCACATCACAAAAGTAGTACTTGACACAACTCATTTGGCAAGAACCTGTTAAGTCCAATCACCTTAAACAGCCAGCTGCAGCTTCTTGGTTTCCCATTTTCATTTCAGACTCGGTACTGTTTGACATCTAATTTTATCATCATTCCTTGCAGATACAGATTCTGGATGGCCAAAGGATCAGCTAGGTGAGTGTGTGCATGCTGAATAATGCATAGGTCCAAACATTTTATTTATTTAAAGCGTTTATAGCCCACTCTTCTCAAACATTCTAGGCTGGGTACAAAGCAATAACATACACAATAATAATAAATAAACCACAACAGTAAACAAATTATACAAAATAATATATCATAAAATACAATAAAATATGAAATAACATCAAAGACAGTTCAATGTATTACTACACAAAACTATCACTGCAAATTAATTAAATTGACATATATTAGCTGTTTAAAATTAATTACAGCAGTAATTAGTAGATACAAAAATTGGGGCCCTGTCTACAAAGGTGCATTAGTGTGTTTAGCGCAACTACACTTAGCGTGAGTGCTAACCATATAGGTACATGGTTAACATGCATATTTGGTTAATGCATGTTAAAAACGTTAACATGCCTATAACGCTGCTTAGTAAACAGGGCCTTTTGTGTATGTAAAATGATTAATATATTAGGAAATTAGCCTTTTTTATTTATTTTCCTGTGAGACTACTTCTTGTGGATTAAACAGGATTTTGCACATAACCAAAGACATGTTCAAATTTTGCAATGCCTAATATGAGGACTTGATCTGCTTTTCAGTAAAAATAAGTAAGTAGATAATGAACAGCCCTATGAAAGAAAATATGTCAGTTAGAAAATCTCAGTTTGACCCTAAAGTGGACTTGTCAGACTTTTGTGCAACATTAGTCAATTAGTATGAATACAATTAACACCTCTTTTTAAGTGAGGTGAGTGCCATGTGCTAACTACAGCGTGCAGTCCATGCTTATAACCCAGTGAGTTCCTGTCCCTTAAAAAAGTATGCAGTTAACACAAAAATCATATGCTAACATGCCAAAATTGTAACAATTACCATACTCACCTAGTAATAGCACATTTTAATTTTCATTTGTTAAGGGGTGTGGTAGCCATGGTAGTCCATTTTTAAAGGTCATAAATAGACATAAATCAAAACATAGAAAAGAAAATAAGATGATACCTTTTTATTGGACTAACTTAATAAGGACCCCTTTTACCAAGCTGCAGCTAAAGGGGGCCGGCGCTGGTATCGGCGCATGTTTTACATGTGCCCCGAGGCCCCCTTTTATCTCAGCTGGTACAAGGGAAGATCTCGCTTTCCTGCAGGAAATGGCCGGGTGGTAAGGGCTCCTGCGGTAACTCGGTAGTAACTGAACAGCGCTCGACACTGCCTGATTACCGCCGGGTAGAGTCCAGCACTATAAAAATAAAAACATTTTTGTAGCGCAGTTACTTCTGTTATAGCAAGTGGTAAGTCCGCATTGGGCTTACCATTGCTTAGTAAAAGGAGCCCTAAATCTTTTGATTAGCTTTTGAAGTGTATTATGATGTGATGGCTTTTTATAAACCTTCAACTGAAACTGACCTTGTAATAGTACCACCTCCACATCAAAAAAGTGGATGAATGACTTTGAATACCCATCTGTAAATTGTATAGTGGTATTACAAGTGTTCAACCACACAATAAACGGAGAGGTCCTTTTACTAAGGTGCGCTGAAAAATGGTCTGCGGAAGCGATGAAAAATGGTCTGCGGTAGTGTATATGCATGTTTTAGGCACGTGCACAATTTTTTAGCATACCTACAAAAAATGTCTTTTTGTTTTGCCGAACACGGACATGCGGCAAATGAAAATTGCTGCATGTCCACTTTGGGTCTGAGACTTTACTGCAAGCCATTGACCTAGCGGTAAGGTCTCATGTGGTAACCGAGCGGTAATGCTGCACACCAGAAAAGTATATTTTTTTCAGACATGCATAGTGGACACATGACAAAACTGAAATTACCACAAGGGTCATGTGATAACCAGGCAGTAACTCCAATTTGGCACACTTTGGGTGCGCGTAGGCGCCTACATGGCTTAGTAAAAGGGCCCCTGACTGAATTGTTCATAGTCACCTAACCAGAGAACCAAAACATCATCGAAATATAAACACCATAAAAAAATGTTATCCTTATAAGAATTGGGTAACCAGCATTGTTCAAAGTCGGTCATAAACAAATTGGCAATGTAGGTGTAAATGTGGCTCCCATCGCTACACCAGATATTTGTAAGAAAAAAGTGTCTTCAAACAAGAAAAATTCTCAGAAAGTGCTAATTTGGGGGTTCGTGACGTCACCGCACCAAGATGGTTGCCTGAGTGAAAAGCTCCGGCGGTCCCACATTATATAGCAATAAAAAGAACGTTTACCCTGGTGTTTTAACATACCTCGGGAGCGAGGGAGGCAGCGTAACATCCAGTGAGTTGGCGGAGCATGGCCACTCGTGCGCCGAAACAGTCGTTAGCAAGTTTCGCTTACACAGGCCTAAGCGCGTCGAAAACGCAAGCCGCCCCCTCGGGGAAAAGCATGGCGGAGGAGAGAACCCTCGAGAACTCGGCGGTACAACAGGCGCTACAAAGCTCCCAACTGCTCTTCACGCTCGATGGAACACAGGCAGAGGAGACGGAACCGATGATAGAGATACGGGACTGGTTGAAAGAGCTTACAGGAGAACTTAAGGCAATGCATACCGATTTAAACACATTGGGAGCAGACCTTCGCGGTGAAATTGCGTCGCTTGGTGAACGAGTGGCAGACTCAGAGGACCGATTGGATGAGCAAATGGACATGATACAGGCTATAACAGATCAGAAAGAGGAAGATAAGAAGAATTTCCAACAACTGTGGGATAAGATGGAGGACATTGAGAACAGGAGTAGGAGACATAATATCAGGTTCCGTGGTATCCCAGAAACCCCTCAATATACAGACTGTGAGCAGATAGTACAACAAGTGGCAAGTACCCTCTTGAAGGAGTTGCAGATCACAGTAGACCCCACAGAGATTGCAATTGAACGGGCACACAGGTCCCTGGGAACAACCAGGAACAACCTACCAAGGGATATAATTGCCTACTTCGTGGACTTTAAAATAAAAGAAAAAGTCATGCAGGCAGCGCGTGAGCGTCCTGAATTCACGTGGGACACGCTTCGCATTCAGCTCTATCAAGATCTGGCAAACATCATGCTACGCCGGCGAGTTGAACTTCGCCCTATCACCCAATATCTTTGCTCACAAAATATCAAATACAGATGGGGGTACCCATTTGCGTTGCGGTTCTACAGGGAAGGAAAACTTCATCAGATCAGAAGAGCAGAGGAGGCAGCACTGATTTTCCTAGACCAGGACTGGAGCATCATCAATGAGCAAAGGCCTAAAGTGAATACGGGGCGCATGGCAAGAACCAGATGGCAGAGAGCGATAGCGGGGAAGGGCAGACTACAGCGCCAGCAGTCCGACACCACACTGAGACGCGGAGACTCGGCAAACACTTGAACTTGGACATACCAGCCGAGAGAAATGGTTCGGAATATACCTGGCATAACTAAGACTGGAAGCAGTGAGTGGCAGTGTCGGCTGCCTCTTAGTTAAGGCGCTTAGGTGGTTAATAGACTGAGTGAGCATAAGTAAATAGATATGTTTAATGTTGTCTTAAGTTTACCAGTTATAATGTTTTACGATTTGGAATTGAAGCATAGCTGGATGATACCTGCAAGTTTAATAGGCGGTTAAGCGCAAGTTATGGAAGTGGGAGGCGGGATTCTCACGAAGACCCCTAATACACCTCCCTTTGATACGGAGGGTGTAATCACGCTTTGGGGCGGGACAGGGGGAGGGTGGGCATTGGTTAACACTGAACAAGAGGGATATGGTCTCCTGATATGCTGTCAAGTGGGGAGGGTACTCTAAGAAACTTAGATGGACATCATTTTCAGGGCACGATGAGTACACTTGAACTACTTACTATTAACGTGAAAGGGCTTAATTCACCGGCAAAGCGTCAGCTCTTCTTTAAGGAGGCACTTCGGCTGCGAGCTGATATTATCTTTGCCCAAGAGACACATCTATTACCCATACACGAAATATTTTGCATACATGGTCAATATCGGGAAATCTATTTTGCATCAAATTATGAGGAGAGGAAAAAAAAGGGAGTCTTGATAGCCTTGGCGGGGGGGACACCCTGGCAGGTTCAGCGAGTAGAAAGGGATAAGGGAGGGCACTATATTTTACTTATCATACAATTGGGTACAGAGATCTTTACTTTGCTGAACATATATGTCCCTAATGAGAAACAAGGATCTTTCTTTGAGGAACTATCAGAAGTCTTGACAAAATATATAGCAGGGGAACTGATAGTAGGTGGTGATTTTAATCTCACTCCGCACCCACACATGGTTTTAACTCAACTAAAGAAATTCGATATGCACGAACTGATAGGGCAAAATTACATAAATTCATGAGCTATTGGCTACTGTTAGATATCTGGCGGCACTACAACCCGTTATCTCACAGTTATACGTTCCACTCTGTGGTACACGCTTCGCAGTCACGAATTGACCTCTGGCTAGGGGGGGCCAAACTTGATACAGAGAATACGAAAGGTGTGTATACAGAGTAGAACTTGGTCTGATCATGCACCTGTCACGCTCACGTTGGGCTGTGCAACAACACGGCCCTCTAGGCCATTATGGCACATGGATGATAGTTTATTAGTGGACCCAAATATACTAAAACAACTAGAAACGGGTATACAAAATTATATCAGAGACAATGACAAGGGAGATGTGACTGAGGGAGGGGCTTAAAGCAGTTCTGAGAGGGCAAATTATATCCCTACAAACCTATAGAGTACGCCAAAAATGAATAAAAACACAACAACTACATTCAGAACTTAGACACTTACAACAAATAGGGGCTCAAGGACCAAATTTCTCAGATGCAGCTCAACGTTGTCAACAGATTCAATTAGAACTTCGTGACCTTCAATTAGAAGAGGTGGCGGAAGCACTTCAAAGAACACAACAACAATATTATGAATTTGGTAATAAGGCGTCACGCTTATTAGCATATAAATTAAAAAAGCAAAAGATGAAAAACCACATCCATATAATAGAAGACAGTACAGGGCAGCGGCTAACTGCAACTGAGGACATTAAACGTACTTTTTGCGCCTTCTATAAACAACTCTATTTAGATGATATTCAGCCCGGACCCCAGGTGATTCACGGGTATTTAGACAGGATAGATCTCCCTTGCATTACCCCCAACCAAGCTGAGGAACTCTCTGAGCCCATCTCCTTGGAAGAGGTACAGTGGGCTATTCATAATCTGTCTAACGGAAAGGCCCCAGGACCCGATGGGTTTACAAATAAATTTTACAAGAGTTTTGGGAAAATTTTAGCACCCTTATTGGTCCGGGTTTTAAATGCCATAGAACGTCAAACTAAATTACCATACTCATGGTGTTTAGCCCATATTAGTATTCTCCTGAAACCGGGGAAGAACCCGGCGCAGTGTGGATCCTATAGACCCATATCACTGTTGGATACGGACTATAAAATTTTTACGAAAATCTTGGCTAGACGATTACAGAGACTCATGCCGGGGTTAGTGCGGGAGACCAAACGGGATTTATAGAGGGAAGACAAACATTTGATAATATTAGAAGGGCACTTCATTTGATACATGAGGCCGATTTCACCCAATGCCCAACTATCTTGCTCTCGCTTGACGCTGAGAAAGCATGCGATAGAGTACACTGGCCGTACATGTTTGGTGTTTTGCATAAGATGGGGATAACAGGCAGGTATATAACATGGCTGCAACAATTATATGATACGCCGCTAGCAGTGATAAATATTAATGGAGAATACTCGGACACCTTTCTATTTAAAATGGGGACGCGTCAAGGTTGTGCACTGTCCCCCCTATTGTTTGCCCTTACGATGGAACCTTTAGCTCAAGCAATTAGGATGAATGAGGATATTCATGGGATCCGCGTGGGCCAAAAAATACATAAAATCATGTTGTTTGCCGATGACATTCTATTGACGCTGACAGACCCCTCTGATTCGCTACATGGCATTGAACATAATCTGAGAGAGTTTGGGCAAATAGCAGGTTTCAAAATAAATATGACAAAATCCGAGATTTTAGGACTCAATGTGGGGGAGGAGGATAGGGGTAATCTACAAGCCCATCACCCCTTTAAATGGACAGAACGTTTTCTTCGATATCTGGGAGTCAATTTGACACCTAAACTAGAGGATATTTTCGAGGCAAACTTCCCTGGTAAAGTACGGGAAATAATACAAGATATAGAGAGATGGGAAGGGATGGAACTATCTTGGATAGGTCGGGTACAAGCGATCAAAATGATAGTATTACCAAAGATTCTGTACCTCTTTATAGCACTACCGCTCCCGATCCCCAAAACATTCTTCCGGCAGCTAAAGCGTAGAACATTTGCTTTCATTTGGAAACACAAGCCTCCGAGGGTGCGAGCAGAAGTACTGTACCAACCCCAAAAAAAACGGGGGCATGGGAGTCCCGAATTTTTTTCGTTATTTTCAGGCAGCGCAGCTGAGAATCTTGGCAGCGTGGGTTAATGAAGAAGACAAATCATGGCTTCAAATAGGTCTTAATCGCCCAGCTGCGCTGCTCTGGCTTCCCCCCAGACGGGTTAGAGCAATGGCAAAACTGCTGCCCACTGCAATTAGATTTCCCCTAATGACATGGAGTATGCTATGGCAACAAAGTTGCCCACAGAGATTATATTTTCGCAAGATGCATATCATCGGGGCACCGGGGTTTAGTTGGGAAGAGGGGGATAAAATATATAAGCTATGGTGACAGAGGGGGCTACGACAATTGGGGCAATTATGGGAGGAGGGGGCATTGTGCCCATATAGCGAATTGCAAGAAGAATTTGATCTCCCACCACAACACATGTTTTATTACACTAGACTTAGGGATTATATTTTGTGGAAAGCTAAAGGAGAATTACAATTGGTTGAAACAGAACTAGAACGAGCAATGGGTGGGAATAGTCGTAAAAGATGTGTGTCAAGAATATATGCAGCATTGCTATCACATAGGAACCCAATAGGAACCCAATACTGGCTTATATACAGAAGTGGGAATGGGATACAGGGACCACACGACATGCAGAGTTGGTCACAGGCGATGGGGTTTTTGTTAAAGGGCTCGGTGAATAGCTCCATGATAGAAAATGGATATAAGATTCTGTACCGCTGGTATTTTACTCCACACAGAATAGTGAGAATGTTTCCAGGAGCCTCGAATCAATGCTGGAGGGGATGCCAAGCTAAGGGGGATATGATCCACATATGGTGGTCCTGCCCAAAGATACAAATGTTCTGGCAGGATTTACTTACATTGATGCAGCAGATCTTGGGCAGTGAGTATCCGAGAACAGTGGATCACTGTTTGTTGCAGTTTCGCCCTCCAGGCATAACTGTTGCATTGCATAAGTTGGCTTCTGTGGTCTTGGGAACGGCTAAGATCACGATTGCTGCGGCCTGGAAACAACAGTTAGCTCCTCCACTTGTTAAAGTTATACATAAAGTGGACTATATGTATCAGATGGCAAAGCTAACAGCAATGAAGAATGGCCGGATGATACAATTTCACAAGGTATGGGACAAATATAAGACCTGGAGAGCTAAGGCAGGGATCGAATTGGACGCCCCACAGTTAGTGGTACCAGCGCTATAGATTCAATTTATAAGCCCGGGTACACTCAGAACGGCCATATCAATTACATAAGTCACATGCGCAGGAGATCTCTAGGAGAAGGAAGGGGGAGGGGGGGAAGAGAAGGGAAGGGGGGGTGATGATAAGATGTAAAATGTGTTATTGATATATTCTATCTGCATACTGTATTCGCATTTAAAATAAAGTTTATAAAAAAAGAAAGTGCTAATTTGGCTAGTTTATATAAAAATGTTGACAGAACTTCCACTGGTTTACTCTCCTTTCTAATGCTGCCCATACATGCTTGATCCTGAGGGATTGATGTATATAGAAATTTCCCCCTGGATTCTATATAGCATCACTGAAATTGCATTTGTAAATCTGTTTGTATTACATAAAAAGCTAATCAGCACCAATAATTGCCACTTAACAAGCAATTATTCACAATAATTGGTATTAATTATAATTTACGCACCTGATTTGCTAGGTGTACTCTGTAAACTATGCCTAAATTCTAATACATGCTGACAAAAAAGGGGGCATGGCCATGGGTGAAATGGGAAGTATGTGGCCATTCTGAAAATCTACATGCAGGATTATAGAATTCATCTACTCCACATCTGCACAAGAAGGATTTACAGAATGGTTTTTGACATGAGAATTATGGTTCTTAAATCCTGGGCACTCTTTAACTCCAGTACTTTATATCCTTCCTAAAATCCATAAAAGTTTGGAAAACTCTCTGAGGTTCTTTGCTGGAACCATTATCTATTTTTGTAGACCATTTTTTAAAACCTTTGGTGCCCACAGCTTGTTCATTTGTGGAAGATATAGCACACTCTCTAAAAACTGTTATGAATGGCCCAGTTTACAGCTTCTTGTTGGTCACTTTAGATATAAAGGACTGGATTCTATATATATGGTGCCTTAAAATTCGGTGCCGAAAATATTACTGTCACACCTAACAGAATACACCTAGCAGCCATGCCTGAACCTAATTCTAGGTGTAAACACTGGCACCTAAGGTAAGTGCAGGGATGAGGGATTTAGATTTGTTAGGAACTGGGAATCATTCTAGGAAAGGGGGAGTCTGTTCAGAAAGGATGAGCTCCACCTTAAATGGAATGGAACCAGGCTACTGTCGCTAACATTTAAAAAGGAGATACAACAGCTTTTAAACTAAAATGGGGAGGAAAGTCAACAGTCACTCAGGAGCCTATGGTTCGGTCTGGAGTATCCTTGAAGGATACTATTGAAACAGAATATTTAGGGAATCCAAATAGAGAGGTTTCAATAATGGAGAAAGAAAATCAGGAGTGTTTAATGGGAGAACAGAGTAAAGGATGCAAATTATTCCTGTCAACTTCAAAGCAGCTTTTAGATGCAAGGAAAAAACATAATTTGAAGTGTCTATATACAAATGATAGAAGCCTACAAAATAAGATGGGAGAGTTGGATTACATTGCACTAAAGAAAGAGGTAGATATAATAGGCATCTTCGAGACCTGGTGGAAGGAGGACAATCAATGGGACACTGTGTTATCAGGCTATAAATTACATCACAATGATAGAGTAAATCAAATTTGAGAGGGGGTTTGCATAATATATTACAGAGTGAATTGACAGCAGTGTGGAATCCTTGTGGATAGAAATTCCATGTGTGAAGGGAAAGAGTATACTAGTAGGGATGTACTATCATCCACCAGGACTGAATGAACATACAGATGAAGAAATATTTACAGAAATGTGGAAAGCTGGCAAATTGGGCAACATTATAATAATGGATGATTTCAATTACCCCAAAATTGACTGGCTACATGTTAGATCATGGAGCACTAGGGAGGTAAAATTCTTAGATGTAATAAATGACTGCTTCTTAGAGCACATGGAGGAAAAAACAGAAAACCGAAAGGAATCCCACTTAGATCGTAGTCAACAAATGACAGTCGGAAGGTGGAGAAGGCTTGACAAAATCTGGGGACACAGGATGATCATCGATGACAAAAACACTTTGGACCCTGTTTACTAAGCTGCACTGTAGGTGTGCATACTTTTTCGTGCATGCTAAAAATTAGCATGCACTAATGATAGAGACACCCATTATAATCCTAACACCCCCATTATATTCCTGCCTACAGCACAGCTTAATAAACAGGGCCCTTAATTTCTTATACTTGCAAAAACATGCAAACCCAACATAGAATTGGGTTTTGGCACTAAGTGCCTGCCTCAGGGGGGTCTGTTGAACATGAAATATAAATGAAGTCAGTTTTAAAACATAAAATTACATGAAATGAATACAGTTAGAATAATATGAAAAATATAAAATGTAAAAAAATATACAAATTGCACTTAACATAAATTCTACTTCACAAATTGATAATCAGAGAAATATTTGATTGAACCTGTTGATTTATAGTTTATAAAAAGTATTAAACATATGGCAATAAACTTAAATATTGTAAAACCTTTTGGGGTTGAACAGAATTCTTTTTAAGACCAGGTGATAGTTGTATACATTAAAAAAGTAAATGAATGGATGGATGGACAAATAGATGAAGAGAACAGTTATTTATTATCTCCTCAGTCTAAATAATATAAAATGTTGGGGACTAAACTCAAATGGCATTATGAATTAAATTATTCCAGTTGTTCCATTGGGTCCAGAAGAATGATTTATATTGTGCATATAGGGCCAGATTCTATATATAGTGCCTAAAAAATCCAAGTGATATATAGAATAAGTTAATAACATAGCACCTATATCTACGCGTGTTCATTTACACCAATAAAAACCTGGTGTAAATCCATGTGTGTAGATTTATGTGCACTGACCCGTATTCTGTAATTACTTGCAGAAATTTTGGAATGCCCATGAAATGCCCGTAAATACATCCCTTTTAAGTTACGCACATTTATTATGAACTGTGCGCTTTGCAATTAGGCATAGTTCTTTATAGAATACACTTAGCGATTTATGTGCATAAATAATTATTGCCAATTAGTGCTCATTATTGCTTGTTAAGTGATGTTAAAATGCTAATTACCTTGTTCCGCCAATTAAGACATGTGTATATCTCCGTGCAAAATCTATGTGCCATATATAAAATCCGTGGGATAGGGTCTCTTTTACTAAGGTGCACTAGTGTTTTTGGCATGCACTGATATTTAGGGCATGCTAAACATTAGTGACATCTATAGGAACATATGGACATTGCTAATGTTTAGGGTGCCCTACATTTTAGCGTGTGCTAAAAACGCTAGTACGCCTTAGTAAAAGACCCCCATAGTAATTTGGATGATAGAGTGTGATTATATAAGACAAAAAAATGATGTGTGGCTGTGGTGCTCCAATGGTGTGCACAGTAATGACAGTAATGTAGGGAAAACATATGTTTGGTACAAGTGTGACTCACCATGAAGTGTTGGTGTATCCAAAGTAGTATATGAATATAGCATTAGAAAATGGCTTCTATGATTATAAAACTGGTCTAAAAATGTATGAGAGAGAAACAAGAGGACATTGTGAGAAGAAATTTTACAATGGGAAGTGTAAATGATGATCCACCGAAATGTAGTGAATACCGTGTAATTTAGTGACAAATTACAATATGAAAGTACTGCTATGTAAGATTCCAATTTTGTGAATCTATAAATATATAGGACTGTAACTGAAAAGAATTATTTACTGGCATGCGTGTGAAATGTGAAGTGGAAGTATGCAAATGCGAAACTAGAAAGTGAACAGCAATACCATTTAAAAGAAATAAACAGCCATGGATTACGAGTGATACGTTGTTTGATAAAATGTGGTGAATGAATATCTAAACGAGACCACTAAAAATACTATGAGCCAAGGGTGATACATAGATAAAGTAATGTCATCACGCCACTTTGTGATGTGCTCACGTGGCTGTTATGCAAAAACACTGTGTGGGGTTAGAATTGTGTCCACCACCGTGCACTGAAAGCATACCTTAAAGAAACATTGAAGAAAAAGTCATATTACAAAATACCAGTAGCAAATATTGAACAGAATAAGTAGGTGACAGAAATTATGTAAAAATGTTGTGAAAAAACAGGATTATCTTTAAAAAGACCTTTGTAATGGCAACGTGCCTGTGGCAAACTGCAGAGTAAATATTTTACAGAAAATTGCACCATGTCTCTCTGCAGGTTAAAAAGGGTTGAAAAGTGTGGGAACAACTGCGTGTGCACCTTGTGGGTGGTCAGTATACGACACCGATAGATGATAAAAATGACGTGGAGTGCTGCACAGCTATGGTGCATTTGCTTTCAGCATTAAAGAATGACAGTCTCAAAAATTATGGTGTAAGAAAAGAGTCTGCAGAATTTTGAAACAAAACATTACTGGTGTTTATTTATAAGCAATTGGAAGAAGCCCAAATGGAACAAAGGAATTGAACTGTATTGATAAAGATGTATATTGATGAACACACATATAGGGCTCTATTTACTAAGCCATGCTAGAGGCGAGTTAGTACTTTTAGGGGTCCTTTTATTAATGAGCGCTGAAAAATGCCTTGCAGTAATGTAGGCATGGGATTTTGGGCATGCACCAATCCATTTTTTTAGCGTACCTTTAAAAAAGGCCTCTTTTCATTTGACGAAAATGGATGTGTGGCAAAATGAAAATTGCTGTGCATCCATTTTGGGTCTCAGAACTTACCACCAGCCATTGACCTAGCAGTAAAGACTCACGCGGTAACTGGGCGGTAATGACCTACGCGTGCCAAATGCCAGAAAAAAATTATATTTTTCAGACGCGCATATCGGACGCATGCAAAAATGAAATTACCGCAAGAGCCACACGGTATTTGGGTGCTAACTCCATTTTGGCGTGCATTGAGCGCACGTAGATGCTTATGCAGATTAGTAAAAGGGCCCCTTAGCATGCGCTAGCCATTAGCACATGCTAACTGTGTAGGCACCCACAATATTCCTATGGGCACCTACACAGCACGTGCTAATTTTGTGCACATGCTAAAAACACTAGCGCACCTTAGTAAACAGGGTCCGTAATCTGTTTGACATGAAAAAAACACATGTTCCTTAAGAAGAAAAAATTGTGAATAAAAGTATAATGAAAATGGAAACTGCATAAATCATAGGAAATAAATAAATAGGTTTATGCCAGCATGTATATTATGTAATGTGCTATTGGGTGGACTGAATCACTACACTGTGATTTATATAGCTCAAAGGAAATGCAATATTGTTAAAGTCAGGTTGAAAACATTGAACATTTGCGCCTACTCTATGATACACGATAAATGATCATAATATGATGAGTTACACAAAACAGTTAATAAAATCAACATAAAATTAAGCATGAAAGTAGATGCATGAATGATGCATGGATAATTTCTAATTTGGTTTGAAATTTATGCTTAAAAATGTTATAGTCAATCATCACAGTTGATAATGAGTATGGACTTTAATATAAAAATAGAGGGTTTAAAAACAAAATACTCCCCTATAAGATCAGAAAAGAATTGTCAAGCATAAAGAGCTCACAAATGAATACTTTAAAAACACTTCCTGAGAAGTTTTTAGACAAGCTATGTTTCTAAAAAAGCACAAATATGTACAGATATAAGAATACAAATTGTAAAAGTGTAAAACATTTCTGACATATGAAACAAATGAAAAATCAAGAATATATAAAAAGCAAAACATATATAGAACATGTAAATAAAAAGAAAGTATGTGTAAAAAGCTCATCATATTTAAAAATATGTATATATAAAAATGTATTTATAGAAGGATGTATATAAATAAAAAGTATACATAAAAGTAGATATAAAAGAAACGTATATATATATATAAAAAACATGAATATATAAAACAATGGAGTGCTATCTTACGGGGCTGTTCTTAATAAAGGACACAACATGATGAACTCAAAAGAACATAAAGTATGGTATTAGTCAGAGAAATGTGCTTAAAAATAGGTAATAGGAGTTTGTAAATCAGGCAGAAAAAAATATTGCAAAGAACAGGGGATATGTGAAATAGTTGTTGTTGTATTTTTTTCAGATATGACTAGAATATAGCATAACACCTAGGTGAACTGAGAGGAAGCAGATTTGAAGTTATAAGAAAGGGTGAAAATCAAAATCAAAATTTAGGCCTGAGGGAGCAACAGTATCTGAAGACTATATGGTCCGTTTGTCCAAATTTCCTCTATGCCAGTGTGGTTTGAGAACTTTAAATACTATCCACCTTATAATTGAAAGAGAAAAACGCCTAGATTTTGACCCAAATCGGGAGATAGACGTTTATCTCACAAAAACGAATAAATCGGTATAATGGAAAGCCGATTCTGGACGTTTTCAACTGCACTCCATCACGGAAGCGTACAAAGTTGACAGGGGCGTGTCGGAGGCGTGGCGAAGGTGGAACTGGGGCGTGGTTATCGGCCGAGGAGAGATGGGCGCCTTTCGCCGATAATGGAAAAAAAGTATGCGTTTGTAGCTAGAATTTAGGGCACTTTTCCTGGACCCTGTTTTTTCACGAATAAGGCCCCAAAAAGTGCCCTAAATGACCAGATTACCACCAGAGGGAATCGGGGATGACCTACCCTGACTCCCCCAGTGGTCACTAACCCCCTCCCACCACAAAAAATGATGTTTCACAACTTTTTATTTTCACCCTCAAATGTCATACCCACCTCCCTGGCAGCAGTATGCAGGTCCCTGGAGCAGTGGACTTCAGGCAGGTGGACCCAGGCCCATCCCCCCCTACCTGTTACAATTGTGCTGCTTAATGCTTAGTCGTCCAACCCCCCCCAAACCCACTGTACCCACATGTAGGTGCCCCCCTTCACCCCTTAGGGCTATAGTAATGGTGTAGACTTGTGGGCAGTGGGTTTTGAGGGGGATTTGGGGGGCTCAACACACAAGGGAAGGGTGCTATGCACCTGGGAACTCTTTTACCTTTTTTTTGTTTTTGTAAAAGTGCCCCCTAGGGTGCCCGGTTGGTGTCCTGGCATGTGAGGGGGACAAGTGCACTACGACTCCTGGCCCCTCCCACGAACAAATGCCTTGGATTTATTTGTTTTTGAGCTGGGCGCTTTCATTTTCCATTATCACTGAAAAACAAAAATGCCCAGCTCACAAATTGTCGAATAAAACATGGACGTCTATTTTTTTTTCGAAAATACGGTTCGGTCCGCCCCTTCACGGACCCGTTCTCGGAGATAAACGCCCATGGAGATAGACGTTTTCATTCAATTATGCCCCTCCACGAATCTCAGATAATCAATGGAATGGTTTTCACTTTACCAATGGCTGACAAGGGGGGACCGTCCTTCTTTGTTTTATTTTGTACAGCGCTGCGTAACCCTAGTAGCGCTCTAGAAATGTTAAGTAGTAGTAGTAGTAGTAGTGCACTCATGATATTCCTGTTGATACAACTACGATGTTCAATAAGTCTTGTTTTGACCATCCTTTTCATTTTTCCAGCATAAAGAAGTTGACATGGACACTGTATAATGTAAATAACATTGCACATATTGTAAATATGTCCAATCTGATATATGATGCAACCTGTATGGCGTCTGAGTACTCAGATAAATGAAAACTAATGTCTCAATGGTACGTGCACATACACTACATCGACCAAAACTCTGTTTGACCAAAAGGTTTTACAATATTTAAGTATATTTCTATTTGTTTAAAACTTCAGCATAAACTATAAATCAACAAGTTTAATCAAATATTTCTCAGATATTTGTGAAGTAGTATGTATGTTAAAAAGTGCAATTTATATATTGTTTACATTTTATATTTTTCACATTATTCTAACTGTATTCATTTCATATTATTTTATGTTTTAAATCTGACTTCATTTATGTTTCATGTTCAACAAACCCCTGAGGCAGGCACCTAATGCTGAAAAACGGTACCATGTTGGGCTCAGCAAGTTTTTGCAAGTATATGAAAAAAAGTGTTTCTGTCATTGATGATCATCCCATATTCACAGTTTTTGTCAAGCCTTCTCCACCTTCCCTCTTTGAGCAACTGGTCATGAACTGACAAGTGGAGGAACTATTTTTGATATAGTCCTTAGTGGAGTGCAGGACATGGTATGAGAGGCAATGAAGCTGCATACACTGGAAACAGTGGTCATAACATGATCAAATTTGAGCCTATATCTGGAACAAAGTCACTAAGGATATCAACTGTAGCAGCACTGAATTTTCGAAAGGGTGACTACAACAAAATGAGCAAAATGGTTAAAAGAAGCTAGAAGGGTCAGCTGAAATGGTCAGGACTTTTAAGCAGGCATGGACGTTGTTTAAAAATTCTGTTGTGGAAGTACAGACCAGATGTATTCCACCTACTAACAAAAGTGGAAAGAATTGACAAGCAAATGATCATCCTTCAAAGCAGTGGCTTAGCCACAGGTGGGCTTGGGTGGGCCAGGGCCCACCTATTTATGGCTCAGGCCCACCCAACAGTAGCACATGTTTAGTGCTAACTAGTGGGAATCCCAAGCTCCGCCAGCTGAAGATTTCCCCCTGATGGTAACAAAAACGCTACTCTCCACAACACCAGCACCTGCGCATGCTCAGTTTTCAGTGCTTTCCTGCTGCCAAGGTGGAAAGAAGCGTTTTCCCACCAGCTGAGTTTTTATTTTTGAGAGAGGGAGAACACTTGGTGCCCACCCAATTCTTGCCTAATCCCACGCAAAATCTGTTTCTGGCTACGCCCCTGCTTTAAAGTTTTGAAAAGGGATTCGAATGAAGAAAATAAGAAGCAACATAAGCACTCTCAATGTAAATGCATTGATAAAGAAGGCAAAAAAAGAATATGAAGAAAAACTTGCAGAGGAGACAGCACCTTATTCAGAACCATTAGAAGCAGAAAGCGTTTGAGGAAATCCGTGAGACCATTAGATCAGGAAGGAGCAAAAGGGGTACTCAGGGAGGACAAGGCCATAACAGAAAGATTGAATGAATTCTTCGCTTTGGATTTTACGGAAGAAGATGTAAGAGATCTACCTGTACTGAAAATGGTTTTCAAGGGAGATGATGCAGAGGAACTGAAAGAAATCTCAGTGAACCTGGAAGATGTACTGAGCCAAACTGACCAGATGGTATACAAACCAGGGTACTGAAAGAACTCTAGTATGATATTTCAGATCTGCTTTTAGTGATCTGTAACTTGTTGTTAAAATTCTCCATAGAAATGTACATGGAAAGCAATGACCACAAATGCTCACAGTCTAAGCAATAAAATTCATGACCTTCAAGCCCTGATTTTGGAGGCTGACTTGGACATAGTTGCAGTCACAGAGACATGGCTCAATGGTTCCCATGAATGGGATGTAAACATACCAGGCTATAATCTTTTTAGGAAGGATAGAGAGGGACGTATAGGTGGAGGAGTAGCTCTGTATGTGAGAAATGATATCGCAGCGACTGAAATGACAGGGAACTGGGGAAAGGAAGAAGCGATATGGATCACCTTAAAAAGAGAGGCTAGAACCTTGGTCCACGTGGGTGTTGTCTATAGACCCCCGACACAATTGGAAGCAATAGATAAAGATCTGATCGCTGATATTCAAAAGTTGGGGAAGAAAAGAGAGGTGCTATTGTTGGGTGATTTTAATCTGCCGGATGTAGATTGGAAGGTTCCGTCTGCAAAATCAGAAAGAAGTAGAAAGATTGTGGATGCTTTCCAAAGTGCTCTGCTCAGACAAATGGTGAACGAACCCACGAGGGAGGGAGCCACGTTGGATCTGGTGTTCACAAATGGGGATAGTGTGTCAAATGTCCGAGTGGCTGCACACCTGGGAAACAGTGACCATCAAACGGTTTGTTTTGATGTAACGGCTCATATGGATGGCGGCCACTCTAAACTCAGAGTCCTGGATTTCAAGCGAACTGACTAACAAAATGGGAGAATACCTGAGGAAGGAGCTGATGGGCTGGGAGGACATACGAGAAGTGGAAGGACAGTGGTCCAGGCTAAAAGAAGTAATAAACAGGGCCACAGACCTTTATGTAAGGAGAGTAAATAAAAGCAAGAGAAAAAGGAAACCGATATGGTTCTCAAAGCAAGTGGCCGAGAAAATAAAGATTAAAGAGTTAGCGTTCCAGAAATATAGAAAATCTCAAGAGGAGGAACACAGGGAGGAATACAGGATGAAACTGAAAGAAGCCAAGAGAGAGGTACGTCTGGCGAAGGCTCAAGCGGAAGAACAAATGGCTAGAAATGTAAGGAGGGGAGACAAAAACTTCTTCAGGTATATTAGTGAAAGGAGAAAGACTATAAAGGGAATTGTGAGACTAAAAGATACAACAAAACGCTATGTAGAAAATGATGAAGAAAAAGCCAATTTGCTAAATAGATACTTTTGTTCTGTTTTCACTGAAGAAAACCCTGGGGAAGGACCGAGAGGGACTGGCAAAAGTACACCTGAGAATGAGGTGGATAGAGCGCCGTTCACGGAAGAGAGTGTGTATATGAACAACTTGGAAACCTAAAGGTGGACAAAGCCATGGGGCCGGACGGGATCCACCCCAGAATACTGAGGGAGCTCAGAGAGGTTCTGGCGGGTCCTCTTAAAGACTTGTTTAATAAATCCTTGGAGACGGGAGAGGTTCCGAGGGATTGGAGAACGGTGAAGGTGGTCCCTCTTCACAAAAGTAGGGATAGGGAAGAAGCTGGAAACTACAGGCCGGTAAGCCTCACTTCGGTTATTGGAAAAGTAATGGAAGCCATGCTGAAGGAAAAGGATAGTGAAGTTCCTGTTAGCCAATAAGTTGCAAGATCCAAGACAACATTGTTTCACCAAAGGGAAATCGTTCCAAACGAATCTCATTGAATTCTTTGACTGGGTGATAGGAGAATTAAATCAAGGACGTGCTATGGACGTCATCTACTTAGATTTCAGCAAGGCTTTTGACACGGTTCCCCACAGGAGGCTCTTAAATAAACTAGACGGCCTGAAGATAGGACCCGAAGTGGTGAACTGGATTAGGAACTGGTTGACGGACAGACGCCAGAGGGTGGTGGTGAATGGAGTTCGCTCGGAGGAGGGAAAGGTGAGTAGTGGAGTGCCTCAGGGATCGGTGCTGGGGCCCATTCTGTTCAATATATTTGTGAGTGACATTGCCGAAGGGTTACAAAGTAAAGTTTGCCTTTTTGCGGATGACACCAAGATTTCCAACAGTGTGGACACCCCGGAGGGCGTGGAAAACATGAAAAAAAGATCTGAAGAAGCTAGAAGAATGGTCTAACGTTTGGCAATTAAAATTCAATGCGAAGAAATGCAAAAAGTGATGCACTTAGGGAGTAGAAATCCAAGGGAGACGTATGTGTTAGGCGGGGAGAGTCTGATAGGCACGGACGGGGAGAGGGATCTTGGGGTGATAGTATCTGAGGACCTGAAGGCGACGAAACAGTGCGACAAGGCGGTGGCCGTAGCGAGAAGATTGCTAGGCTGTATAGAGAGAGGAGTGACCAGCAGAAGAAAGGAGGTTTTAATGCCCCTGTATAAGACGTTGGTGAGGCCCCACCTGGAGTATTGTGTTCAGTTTTGGAGGCCGTATCTTGCGAAGGATGTTAAAAAAATGGAAGCGGTGCAAAGAAAAGCTACGAGGATGGTATGGGATTTACGTTCCAAGACGTATGAAGAGAGGCTTGCTGACCTGAACATGTACACCCTGGAGGAAAGGAGGAACAGGGGTGATATGATACAGACGTTCAAATATTTGAAAGGTATTAATCCGCAAACGAATCTTTTCCGGAGATGGGAAGGCGGTAGAACGAGAGGACATGAAATGAGATTGAAGGGGGGCAGACTCAGGAAAGATGTCAGGAAGTATTTTTTCACAGAGAGGGTGGTAGACGCTTGGAATGCCCTCCCGCGGGAGGTGGTGGAGATGAAAACAGTAACGGAGTTCAAACATGCGTGGGATATGCATAGAGGAATCCTGTGCAGAAGGAATGGATCCTCAGAAGCTTAGCTGAAATTGGGTGGCGGAGCAGGTGGGGGGAAGAGGGGGTGGTGGTTGGGAAGCGAGGATAGGGGAGGGCGGACTTATACGGTCTGTACCAGAGCCGGTGATGGGAGGCGGGACTGGTGGTTGGGAGGCGGGAAATACTGCTGGGCAGACTTATATGGTCTGTGCCCTGAAAAGGACAGGTACAAATTCAAGGTAAGGTATACACTTATGAGTTTGTCTTGGGCAGACTGGATGGACCATGCAGGTCTTTTTCTGCCGTCATCTACTATGTTACTATGTTACTATGTTACCTGAAGATTGGAGGGTGGTCAATGTAACGCTAATTTTTAAAAAGGGTTCCAGGAGTGATCTTGGAAATTACAGACTGGTAAGCCTGACTTCAGTGCTGGGCAAAATAGAGGAAACTATTATAAAGAATAAAATTATGAAACATATAGAGAAACATGGTTTAATGGGGACAGTACAAAGAAAATAGTGAGCTGAATACAAGGAGGATAACAATGAAGTCTTTGGGGTTTTCCTAAAATACGACCTGACACGGCCGTGTTTCGGCCCACAGTCCTGCCTCAGGTGTCTTGATGGATCTACATAAACATAGATATACATTGTCTGTTGACTAAAATAATACATAAAGAGTTTTTGACAAAAAAAACATACAAGAAATATCATCATATGACACTCAGAAGTACAATTACTTAAAATGCAGGTACATAGAGAATGTATAAACCAGTTGATGTATAATTGTACGTCTCACCGTTTCGTGAGGCTCGTTCCTCCTTCTTAATGGGGACAGTGTCAGTATGGGTTCAGCCAAGGGAAGTCTTGCCTCACCAATTTGCTTCATTTATTTGAAGGCGTGAATAAACATGTGGGTAATGGTGAGCTAGATTTACAGAAAGCTTTTGACAAAGTTCCTCATGAGAGACTCCTGAGAAAATTAAAAATTCATGGGATAGGAGGCAATCTCCTTCTGTGGATTAGGAATTGGTTCTTGGACAGAAAACAGAGGGTTGGGTTAATCACCATTTTTCTCAATGAAGGAGGGTGAATAGTAGAGTGCCACAGGGATCTGTACTGGGAATGATGCTATTTAACATATTTGTAAATGATCTTGAAATCGGAGCGACAAGTGAGGTGATTAAATTTTCAGATGACAAAATTCATGCGGATTGTGAAAACTTGCAGGAATACCTTAGGAAACTGGAAGACTGGACATCCAAATGGCAGATGAAATTTAATGTGGACAGATACAAAGTGATCACATTGGGAAGAATAATCCGAATCTTAGTTACCTGATGCTAGGGTCCAATTTAGGGGTCAGCATTCAAGAAAAAGAACTAGTTGTCATTGTAGACAATACACTGAAATCTTCTGTTCGATGTGTGGCGGCAGCCAAAAAAGCAAGCAGGATGGTAGGAATTATTGGGAAAGGGATGCAAAATAAGACTAAAAATATTATAATGTCTCTGTAACATGGAGGGGCATAATCGAATGGCGCAGGCCATCTATATGGGCGGCCATCTATATGGCCGGCACCGCAAACAGCGGTCCCAAACCGTATTATCGAAAAAGATAGCCGGTCGTCTTTTGTTTTGATAATACAGTTCGGGTCGGCCAAATGTCAGAAAATTGGTTTTCGCCGATAATGGAAACCAAGGCCGGCCATCTCAATCCTGGCCAAATCCAAGGCATTTGGTCATGGGAGAGGCCAGCATTTGTAGTGCACTGGTCCCCCTGACATGCCAGGACACCAACCAAGTCTTTAGAGAGGAATTAAAGATTGGGCATAGGATGATAGTGTGCGGGAGTTGAAGAATGAAGAGAAGGCTTCTTCAGTATGAGGCGAACTATTGCTGACTTCCATAAAGCAGGGACTTGTCCAAAAGAAAAGCTTTGATTAATCATGGGAAGGTCAATAGAAAGGATATCAAGTTGGGGAGCTTTTAACAAGGAATAGAGCAGAGGATCAAGGACATAGTTTGAGGGCTTCATCTGTGCAACTATACTGGTGAAAGAGGACAAAGTTTAGAGTTCAAAGGAAGATAAGCAGGAAGATGGGACAACAGAATCCAAAGTGGAAGTAGAGAAAGATTGGAGCTCAAAGGTGAGGGAGAGGAAAGGAAGGCTTGAAGAGAAGAGATCTTAGAAATGAAGAAATTCACCAGGGTCTCAGGTGAGGGAAAGGTTATGGAGGTGGAATGGGATTAACACCTGCAGTGAGAGACGGTGAATTAAGTAAAGTTCACAAATGGGGTTAGTTGAGGAAGAGAGTAATGATTGAAAGTAACTGGCCTTAGCCTTTCTCAGATGGAAATTTTAGTCCCTATGTCAGGATTGGCAGAACTTTAGAGCATGTGGGAATCTTGACGTCCTCCAGGGGTGTTCTGCTCACTCTGCTTGGTGCATAAGGAGACACAACCCAGGGTAATTTCAAGGCTGCTTTTGCAAAGGGGTAAGGTGAAAATAGAGGAGGGCTATAAAATAAAATGCAGAGGATAGAGATGACTGCCAGGCCTGCACTTGATCATCAAGGGATTTAGAAGCGAAGTCAGAACTAAAAGAAAAGAGTGGGAGAGAGGGAGCCAGGATCAATGAATGGACGATCCTGACCACTGGCAGAGAAATAGTAGACATGTAGGGAAGGGAAAGGTTAAATGATACCATATAATGGTCAGACCAAAAAAGGGGTGTGGAATAAAAAGGCTGAAATGTAGAAGGAGGGAAAATGACAAATTCAAGGGTATGGCCCTCCTGATGGGTAAGAAAAGAGACTAGCTGTTCAAGGTGAAGCTCATTGAGCAAAGACAGGAAGGGGAGACATGAGGATGTGGCATAGAGTCAACATGGATATTAAAGTCACCAAGTATTAGGAGGTTGGGAAAATAGAGAGAAGCATTGATGAGAGATTGGAAGCAGGAATTCCAACTCTCTAATGACAAGGATGGTGGACAGCAGTGGCATAGCCATGGGGGGGTTCTTGGGGGCCTGGGACCCCCAATTTGGGTTCAGGGCCCCCCAAGATCTGGTGGTTTGGTTGATGGGGATCCTCAAACTCACCAGCAGAAGCTTTCCTGTAGCAATATTCGCCATCACATTGCCTGCCCTGCTTTTCTCCTCCTCTGCATAAATGCTTGTTTTTAGTGAAATTGAGCATGCACAATCTTTGTGCATGCTCAATTTCACTAAAAATGAGCATGCATGTCAGGGCAGGAAAGCATGACAGGCAGCACAGTGGCAAATATTGCCACAGGAAAGCTTCTGATGGGGAAACTTGAGGACCCCTGCCAGCCCAGGTATGTGGGGTTATGGCAGGGGTTAAGAGCATTGGGGAGGTGAGGCAAAATGTGCCACCCACTTTGGACTCATGTCACCTGCAAAATTGAGGTCTGGATACGCCTCTGATGGACAGTCAAAAAGAAGGATATCTGGAGGATAGAGATATGGAATTTAAAGAGTAATACTTCTGCATAAGAAAAGAGAGACGGAATCTCAGTGAGATGTAGCAAGGAGAAGTAAATGGCTGCAAGTCCACCACCCCTCTTTGATGCCCTGGAGAAGGAGAGGACCTCATATGGTGGGGGTGGGGGGGAGGGGAGAAGAGCGTCATAGAGGAAATGTTCTTCACCCCTTCTAAGCCAGGCTACAGTTAGGAAAAAAAGCTGAAGCTTGTGGTGCACAATGAGATTGTGTATTAAGGGCAATTTAGACTGGACATCTTAATTGAGTAAGGCTGTGGGGATAAAGGGAGTAGGAAGAGTAGAGGAGAGAATTTGATTTACAAGACAAAGCTAATGTACTTGTGGAAATTGGAATGGAAAGAAGGAACAGTCAGGGTCGTAGCCCCAAGAAATTTTCAGTGCCACTTGAAGGCAGAGGAACTGACAAAAAGCAACCAAAAAGCCATGGCTAAAAGTGCCACTATGGCAAAGTGAACAGTAGCCATTGTGAGGACCAATGGAAAACATAGAAAGTCCAGGAGCCCAGCCCTGTCACATTCACAATAGGCAGGCGAATGCCAAAGTCATCCTCATGTTCACCAGCTACCCAGATATCAACATGCCTAATAATCAAATTTCCAACTAAAGCAGTTGTCTGACTGTTCCATCCTAGGAAGATACCCCTTTTGTTATAAAAGAGAAAACAACAACAAGGAACACAACTGCACAAATAGTCTTGTTGATAAAATGGTAGCCATAATTTTACAATCTAAATTAAATAGAGATATGGGACAAAAAGTTTGAACTTTGGTTAGTCCATAAACACACCTTTTATGGTTGTGACTGTATCCCATGCCTACACTCACCTCGCCTCCTGGTGACCAGGCCCTATGGCTGCTGTGGACTGTCTTCTCCCCGTTTCCCAAACATGTTCCAGAATCCGGGTCCAGCCAAGCCTGTTCCAGCATCCAGTTCCAGCCAAGCCCATTCCAGTCCTATTCTGATGTTTCAGCATTCCAGACTTACTTGTGACCTCATCTGTAATTGCCTTTATTAAGCACCTGGGAACTTTCAGGCTTGCCTTTGCAACAGAGGTGTTTGTTGCAGTTCCAGCCCTGCTAGTTCTTGTCTTGCCAGTCTTCAACTTCTACTCCAACCCTGTGTGTTCCAGCCCTGCAAGCCTTCACCCTCAGTTCTAATCCTGCTTGTGTTTGCCCTGTTTGTCTTCAGCTTCAGTTCCTCCAGTCCTGTCTGCTTTCAGCTTCCATTCTAGTTCTGCCTGAATCCTGTTCCAGCCAAGCCTGTTTGAGAATCCTGAATCCTGTTTGAGAATCCTATCTACAGCTTCAGCTCCAGTCTAGTAGTTCCAGTCCTGCTCAGAGGCGTAGCCAGACATGGTATTTTGGGGGGGCATGGGCCCAAAGTGGGTGGGCACACAATTTCCCCTCCCCCTGTGATTCTTTGCTTCGGTCTTCACCGAGGAGGATTTGGGGGGGACACCGGTGCCGGAAAGAATATTTGAAGCGGGGGAGTCGGAGAAACTAAACAAATTCTCTGTAACCTTGGAGGATGTAATGGGTCAGTTCAGCAAGCTGAAGAGTAGTAAATCACCGGGACCTGATGGTATTCATCCCAGAGTATTAATAGAACTAAAAAATGAACTTGCGGAGCTACTGTTAGAAATATGCAATCTGTCCCTAAAATCGAGTATAATACCGGAAGACTGGAGGGTAGCCAATGTTACTCCGATTTTTAAGAAAGGTTCCAGAGGAGATCCGGGAAATTATAGACCGGTTAGTCTGACGTCGGTGCCGGGCAAGATGGTGGAGGCTATTATTAAGAATAAAATTGCAGAGCATATACAAAAACATGGACTGATGAGACAAAGTCAGCACGGATTTAGTGAAGGGAAGTCTTGCCTCACCAATCTAATGCATTTTTTTGAGGGGGTAAGCAAACATGTGGACAATGGGGAGCCGGTTGATATTGTATATCTGGATTTTCAGAAGGCGTTTGACAAAGTGCCGCACGAAAGACTCCTGAAGAAATTGCAGAGTCATGGAATCGGAGGTAGGGTATTATTATGGATTAAGAACTGGTTGAAAGATAGGAAGCAGAGAGTAGGATTGCGTGGCCAGTATTCTCAGTGGAGGAGGGTAGTTAGTGGGGTCCCGCAGGGGTCTGTGCTGGGTCCGTTGCTTTTTAATGTATTTATAAATGACCTAGAGATGGGAATAACTAGTGAGGTAATTAAATTCGCCGATGACACAAAATTATTCAGGGTCGTCAAGTCGCAGGAGGAATGTGAACGATTACAGGAGGACCTTGCGAGACTGGGAGAATGGGCGTGCAAGTGGCAGATGAAGTTCAATGTTGACAAGTGCAAAGTGATGCATGTGGGTAAGAGGAACCCGAATTATAGCTACGTCTTGCAAGGTTCCGCGTTAGGAGTTACGGATCAAGAAAGGGATCTGGGTGTCGTCGTCGATGATACGCTGAAACCTTCTGCTCAGTGTGCTGCTGCGGCTAGGAAAGCGAATAGAATGTTGGGTGTTATTAGGAAGGGTATGGAGTCCAGGTGTGCGGATGTTATAATGCCGTTGTATCGCTCCATGGTGCGACCGCACCTGGAGTATTGTGTTCAGTACTGGTCTCCGTATCTCAAAAAAGATATAGTAGAATTGGAAAAGGTACAGCGAAGGGCGACGAAAATGATAGTGGGGATGGGACGACTTTCCTATGAAGAGAGGCTGAGAAGGCTAGGGCTTTTCAGCTTGGAGAAGAGACGGCTGAGGGGAGATATGATAGAAGTGTATAAAATAATGAGTGGAATGGATCGGGTGGATGTGAAGCGACTGTTCACGCTATCCAAAATACTAGGACTAGAGGGCATGAGTTGAAGCTACAGTGTGGTAAATTTAAAACGAATCGGAGAAAATTTTTCTTCACCCAACGTGTAATTAGACTCTGGAATTCATTGCCGGAGAACGTGGTACGGGCGGTTAGCTTGACGGAGTTTAAAAAGGGGTTAGATAGATTCCTAAAGGACAAGTCCATAGACCGCTATTAAATGGACTGGAAAAATTCCTCATTTTTAGGTATAACTTGTCTGGAATGTTTTTACGTTTGGGGAGCGTGCCAGGTGCCCTTGACCTGGATTGGCCACTGTCGGTGACAGGATGCTGGGCTAGATGGACCTTTGGTCTTTCCCAGTATGGCACTACTTATGTACTTATGTACTTATCCCTGCCTCTGTGCCAGTAACCCCCAACAAATAAAATACCTGAGCTGGCGGGGATCCCCAAGCCCCACCAGCTGGAAGAATTCCTTCAGCGGCCAGAACACGTCAATCCTCTAGTTACTGCAGTCAGTGGCACTATCCATGTGCTGCTGCTGCTGCACTAACCTCTTCCCTCCTGCACATGCTCAGTTTTCATGCATGCACAAAAACTGAACCGAGCATGCGCAGGTGAGGGGGTGGTGCGGCTGCAATGTATGGACAGTGCCATCAGCTGCAGCAAGTAGAGGAATGAGCTGTTCTTGCCTCTGAAGGACCTCTTCCAGCTGGCAGGACTTGGGGATCCCTGCCAGCCATAACAAAGATGCTAGAATTTTGGGTGGGCCTGAGCCCAATCTGGGTGGGCCCATGTCCACTCAGGCCCACCCATGGCTACGCCACTGGTCCTGCTTACTCCAGCCCTGCTTATCTACAGCTTCAGTTCCCATCCTGCTAGTTCCAGTCCTGCTTGTACCAGCCTGTCTGTGTTCAGCCTCGCTTCCTCTTTGGGTGGTTCACCTGCTGCTGCCGGTCACTGGCAGTGGCCCAAGGGCTCACTACTCCGGACTTCCTGACAGTTGTGACACCTAGGTACACAGCTCCCTTACCTTGTGTGCTGAATCCCCCCAAACCCCCTCAAAACCTACTACCCCCAACTGTACACCACTTTCATAGCCCTTATGGGTGAAGGGGGCACCTATATGTGGGTACAGTGAGTTTCTGGTGGATTTGGAGAGCTCACAGTTTCCCGCACAAGTGTAACAGGTAGTGGGGGGGATGGGCCTGGGTGCACCTGTTTGAAGTGCATTAAAATACTCCAGGGACCTGCATCCTGCTGTCATGGACGAGGGACCTGCATACTGCTGTCATGGACCTGAATATGACATCTGAGGCTGCCATAGAGGCTGGCAAGTAATGTTCATCACCACCACACTTTTGGGAGGTGGGAGAGGTTTAGTGACCACTGGAGGAGTAAGGGGAGGTGATCCCTGATTCCCTCCAGTAGTCATCTGGTCATTTGGGGCACCTTTGTATGCCTTATTCATAATAAAAACAGGTCCAGCTCAAAAAGTCCAAGTTTTAATGCTGGACATTTTTGCTTTGTTCCATTATGGCTCAAAGACGTCCAAGTCTTTGAGCCATAATGGAACAAAGCAAAAATGTCCAACATTAAAACTTGGACTTTTTGAGCTGGACCTGTTTTTATTATGAATAAGGCATAAAAAGGAAAGCCCAAGTCCCGCCTTGAACACGCCTCTGATGCGCCCCTTTTAGATTTGGATGTCCTTCTGATGGACTTCCGAGAAAGACGTCCAAAATGTGTTTTTGATTATACCGATTTGGACGTTTCTGTGAGATAGACGTCCAAGTGCCAATTTATGTCACTTTTTGGACGTCCATCTCTTTTGAAAATGAACCTGTATGTCACATCCTTGTTTGGGTAAAACAACATGTGCTTCAGCAAATAAAACTTGAGATGTGGGATATTGCCATAGGAAGTGATATAAAGAGCACAAAATGGGAGATAGATTGCTATTAAAGATGTGGTAAAATTCAGCCATGTACCCATCTGGTCTGGGTGTTTTGTTGCTAGCCAGAGATTTAATGGCCAAGGTTACTTTTTCAACTTTAATTGGTGCACCAAGAGAATTCCTTTTGTAATGAGAAAGGACTGGATGAGGCAGGCATTCTATGAATCTATAGGATTTGCACAAGAAGTACTGAATAAATATTGATAATAGACAACAAAATCTCTGGAAATATGTTTATCCATGGTAGCTATGTGATCATTATCTAAGGGCCCTGTTTACTAAGCAGAGTAAACTTTTTAGTGTGCACTAAAAATTAGCACATGGTAATGCTAAAGACACCCATAGGAATATAATGGGTGTCTCTATCATTAGCACACACTAAAAGGTTAGTGCACCTACAGCGTGGCTTAGTAAACAGGGCCCTAAGTTTGATGGGTCATTTTGGCATTTCTGGTATAGTTCTGCAATGTTTCAATGGTTTCCTGGAATCTAGGCATTATCAAACAAAGCAGACTGGTCTTATGTCTCCAATTTGGTCTCTGTGTGTGGTGTTTCCCAGAGCTCCCTCTCTTTCCCCCATTCTGTTCAACTTAATGATGGTTCCACTAGGTAGTTTACTGGAATCCAGATATTTTAATACCTTTACATATGGCAATGATGTTACCATTAGATAAAAAACAACAAAGCAGTGGAATCAAATGCATTTATTGGAACAATACCCGACGTGGCCACGTTTCGCCCTCAGGCTGTGTCAGGGGTATAAACTATAAAAACAAAACACAAGTATAAAAACATGTATAACCATACATATTAACAATGTCATAAGCATGATTCAACTAATAAAAGGCAATTATTTAAAAAAAGAGATTCAACATATATAAAACAATCCTTTAAGAGTTCTAAAAAAAATATGTATAGACATACATGATATCTGTAAAACAAACATTTATAATTATCATTAAAATCATACATCACATAAAATTTTTTATCAGAACATCTACAATTACTCATATCACATTTATAACTCTCAATAAAAAATGTTAAGATCATACAATTAGAATCAAAACATTTCAATGAAGAGGGGAAGAAATTTCTTTATACATACCTATCAAAAGTGTATGTAAATGTATCATACACACTAGTAGTTCCAAAAATCTAGTTCTACACAGATATAAAAACAAAAAATAAAAATATCATCAGACAAGAAGCATATCTAAATGTGCACAAAACTTTTAAAAGACTCTAGACATTCTAATTTCTCCACTGATATTCTTAACACAAAACCAAAAAACTCCTTAGAAATAAATAACCAGTCCACATTACTGCTAGAGGCAGGAAACAGTTCACTGAATAAAAGACTTCTCACAAAAATATAACAACAGAGGAAGCACTGCAAGCACTCAATCTTAAAAACAACATCTAGTACGACTCCATCAGATCACAGCTAGACTCCCTACATATTCCAAAGATGTGCAAGATGAACAGAAATAAAGCAAACACTTACCCATTTATCTGCTACTTCCAACTAAACTGATATGCATTAGCATTACTAGCTTCTGAGACCCATGACTCATATAGCATCATCATAAGGTTAAAGGTCATCTCTAAGCACATTGCAAGTATCTTAAAGGGCCAGATAGCTATTTTACATTGGAGAGCCAGATTTTGAAATAAACAGTGCTTAATTGTGAAATGTTCATAAAGGTTACAAAACTGGTGATCTAAATTAATAAAAGCTTACAAATGGGTATAAACACAATGCTTTCAAAACCGAAAACTCTAGGAATAAATAACCTGTCCACATTACTGCTAAGGCAGGTAACACTTCACTGAATGAAAAGCTTCTCACAAAAATGTAACAGCAGAGAGAGCACTGCAAGCACTCAATCTTAAAAACAACATCTAGTACGTTTCAATGAGATCACAACTGGACTCCCTACATATTCCAAAGGTGTGCAAGATTAACAGAAATAAAGCAAACACTTACCCATTTATCTGCTACTTCCAACTGAACTGATATGCATTAGCATTACTAGCTTGTGTGAGACCCATGACTCATATAGCATCATCATGAGGTTAAAGGTCATCTCTAAGCACATTGCAAGTATCTTAAAGGGCCAGATAGATATTTTACATTTGAGAGCCAGGTTTTAAAATAAACTGTGTTTAATTGTAAAACGTTCATAAAAATTACAAGACTGGTGATCTAAATTAAAAAAGCTTATCTAAACAAATGGCTTTATCATAGAAAAACTGAGTAGTCACTCTCTTGATTTAACCCATATTGTTTCACTGTATTAAATTTAAAAATAAGCCTCTGTTCTGCCTTTAACAACAATTTGTTGACATCTCCACCTCTCCAATGTGTTTTGATTCTCAATAATACAAGAAATCTCAATTCTTCAAAGGAGTGCATAAAATCATGCATATATTCTACCAGTGGTTTTTCAAACATCTTGTTTTTTATGGCACTCTTATGTTCTGCAATACGTTTATTGAATATACGTACTGTTTTACCAATATATACAAGTCCACAAGGGCAAATAATTGCATAGACAACCTGAGATGTTTTACAATTCGAATATTGTTTTAGTTCAAATTTTTCTCCTGTCTTTGGATTTTCAAAAAATTTTGCTTTCAGATTTACTGTACAAAAACAACAATTCAAGCATGGGAAATGTCCCCAAACTGGATCTTTCCTTACAGGTACTGGTAATGCTGATGGTGCTAAGAAATCTTTTAAATTTCTATTTCTCTTAAATGCTATCATCAGTTGTTTCTCAGAAAAGCATGGTATATTCTGAACAAGTGTCCAATGTTTTCTAAGTATTTTAATAATATCACGTGACACATGGTCAAAATAAAGGGTACACACAATTTTATCTGTATTCTTATCAGGAATATTATTATTTCTATGGAGGAGGTTACCTCTTTGATGTACTTTTGTTTTTAGCATCCCTTCCTCTATGTGTCTATGTGGATATCCCCTCTGTTTAAATCTATCAGCCATTACATGCATCTGTTTCTGAAAATCATTAGTATCTGAACATAATTTTTTAACTCTTAAAAACTGACTATATGGGAGGTTACGTTTCAACGGTTGGCTATGACAGCTATCATATTTCAAAAGTTTATTCCTGTCTGTTTATTTTACGGTATATTGTAGTTTTAAAATTACCATGTTCAAATTGTATTTTTATATCCAGATATGGTATTTCTTTTCTATTAAAATACATTTGAAATTTCAAATTATTATCACGTGTGTTCAACCATTCGTGAAACTCTCTCAGCTGTATTTCACTACCTTCCCATAACATCAGTATGTCATCTATGAATCTCCTCCATGTTAAAATGTATTTTCTCAAAGGACTAGTCTGTATATATTTCCTTTCAAAATTACCCATGAATAAGTTTGCCAACGATGGGGCTACCGTTGCCCCCATGGCTGTCCCTTTCACCTGTTGGTAGTAACATCCTTCAAATTTGAAAAACTTTTCTTTTAAAGCTATAGTAATTATTTGCATGATGAATTCCGTGGGTATTCTTCTATATGATTTCCTTTCAAGCAATGCTTCTTGAATTACTGCCAATGCTTCATCTTGTGGGATACTTGTGTAGAGAGACTCGACGTCAAATGTTACTAAAATAATATTATTATGAACCGGACCCAATTCATCCAAAATATTAATAATGTGCGTCGAGTCCCTCACATAAGATGGAATAGAGGGAATGAGGGGTCTAAGAAATGAATCCGTGAATACAGACAGTGGTTCTAAAAGAGAGCCAATGCCTGACACAATTTTTGGTCTCCCTGGTGGATCTATAAGAGATTTATGTATTTTAGGCAATACATACAAAACAGGAGTACTGGGTGATCAACTATTAAAAAATCTCTTTCCTTTTTAGTTAAATAACCATCTTGTTCCCCTACCTGTTTCCTGCCTCTAGCAGTAATGTGGACTGGTTATTTATTTCTAAGGAGTTTTTTGGTTTTGTGTTAAGAATATCAGTGGAGAAATTAGAATGTCTAGAGTCTTTTAAAAGTTTTGTGCACATTTAGATATGCTTCTTGTCTGATGATATTTTTATTTTTTGTTTTTATATCTGTGTAGAACTAGATTTTTGGAACTACTAGTGTGTATGATACATTTACATACACTTTTGATAGGTATGTATAAAGAAATTTCTTCCCCTCTTCATTGAAATGTTTTGATTCTAATTGTATGATCTTAACATTTTTTATTGAGAGTTATAAATGTGATATGAGTAATTGTAGATGTTCTGATAAAAAATTTTATGTGATGTATGATTTTAATGATAATTATAAATATTTGTTTTACAGATGATATCATGTATGTCTATACATATTTTTTTAGAACTCTTAAAGGATTGTTTTATATATGTTGAATCTCTTTTTTTAAATAATTGCCTTTTATTAGTTGAATCATGCTTATGACATTGTTAATATGTATGGTTATACATGTTTTTATACTTGTGTTTTGTTTTTATAGTTTATACCCCTGACGCAGCCTGAGGGCGAAACGTGGCCACGTCGGGTATTGTTCCAATAAATGCATTTGATTCCACTGCTTTGTTGTTTTTTATCTACTGTTTTGTAAGCAGTTGTGTGCCTTTTTGTTTTTTTGTAATGATGTTACCATTTACATCCCATTTAAAAACAATATAGTTGAAATCTTGCCTTCTATCAAATCCAGTTCGAATCCTGGGCTGCTAGTTTCAAATTAAAAACTAAACAAAACCAAGTTCTTAGTCCTGACTAATCCCTATCACCCTTTGGCTATGAGGAACTTCACTATAGATAATATTACTTACTTGTTAGTTACCACTATGGAAATCTTAGGTATAACTGTTGACCAATATTTGTCATTTGAACCTCGGGTGTTTAAGATTATATCCAGTGTCTTTAATACATTGTGGAGGCTGAAGTGATTGAGACCTTTCTTTCTGAATTCAATCTTCTGTTCTTTGATCCAAACACTAGTACTCTCCAAGTTTGATTATTGTAATCCAACTGGCGCAATGGTCCAATAAACAATATGAATACAAAATTCTTAGAAAGAATTTGACTGAATCTAATGATGGCAGTGAAAAGGAGGACCATATTCTATCTGCTGGTAGGCAAGTTGTAGATTTATTAAGTAGGCTAAGATATTAATCCATGGCAGAACTAGGGTGAATGACCAAGAACAGCACCAATATAACCCACCAATATGGTGTGATGCCCATTCACCATATAGGATCCACATGATGGGACACACAAAGGGATATAACCTGAAGCGCTGCACCTCAGACAGTGATTTACTTTTGAATCTGGCGGTAGATGATGTCACTAGCAGTGAACTCAGAGACCCGAGGCAGAGGAGTATGGTGACCTGCAGGGCTCCGGAATGTTTGTAAGTAATTAAAGGGGGCAGATGTCTATTTTTCAGCTGTTATGACTGAGAGAGGCTTCTTTCACCCATCGTCTTTCAAACAACTGTACAATGCAGTATTCCCACATGTAAATGCCAGATGGGCATGAAGCAACATTCAAAAAGCTTAGCATGGAAATAAAAGAGGGCCATTCATATGGGTAGAGCATGGACGGGTCAAACACATAGATGCAGAACTTATGGAATACTAGAAATTACACACTGAAGTGCAACATTTACTCTTGCCTTTTGCATGGCATAAGTGATAGCACCTAAATGTTGTCATGCAAATGCCAATTTACTGTATATTCTATAATGAAATCTGGGTGCCTAGATGTTGTTATAGGATTAGTGCTTTGTTCTCTGCATTTTAGCACCCAAATGTGTCCAACCTTAATAGCCTTGATGGCCATGCCTTCCAAGGACATCAGGGAAGATTGATTTTTACACCTACCTCTTACAATATGGCACTCTGCTCTCTGTGAGATATGGCATAAAGAAGTATATTAAAAGATCTCACTATCCAGAGCAATAATGGATCTCATCTCCTAGGATAGTTAACCAAGGTTTAATTCATATGAATGATATATACATTTGCTTAGATTAGGTACATGCTACAGCAGTACATCTCCACTTAAAAGGACTTTTCAAAACAGGAATGCAATAGGACCAAAGGCATACTTCCTGAGACACTCATGCCAAGGGAGTTGTAAGACCTTAGAGGATAGGCTGGTCGTTCTTTGAGTTTGTCATTCTGAACTATTTCACATAGATAAGGTTGGGGCACCCACACTATTTTAAAGATAGGAGGGGGGTCCTTTTACAAAGGTGTGCTGAAAAATGGCCTGCGATAGTGTAGACACATGTTTTGGGCGCACGCAGAATTATTTTTCAATGCACCTACAAAAAATGCCACGTCTCCATTTTGGGTCTGAAACCTTACCGCCAGCCATTGACCTAGCAGTAAAGAATTGGGTCAGTAATGACCTGCAAGCGTCCATTAAGCACACGCCCGAAAATAACAAAAGCCCGAAGTGCCACAAAAGCCACACTGTAGTCGGGCGGAAACTCCATTTTGGCGCACGTTCAGCACGCGTAGACGCTTATGCGGCTTAGTAAAAGGGCCCTCAAAAAAGCCCTGAGTTTAACATTCACATTTTAATAAACATATCTACAAGAGTAGGTATAATAGTATCACTATTGACTAATTTCTTACAGTCACCTGAACATAGCTGGAAAACATATCTCAAGGGAAAGAACAGTAACTTTAAACAAACATATATTGAAATATTTATGGTGATATATCTGCATTTTTCAGTCTTGATTAGTCTGTTTTTGTTTTTTTTTACTTATCAAGGAAAAAAGGGCCAGTCTAAATTTAAACTCTGTACTGTATGCAAACTGAGCTGTCCATTTTTACCATTTGTCAAAACAATTCTGAAATCCCATTTTCCTTTAATAAACTATAGTTTTGTCCTCCAGATGTATGCTTGAATAAGATGTCATACTCTGTTTTTGTTCAGGATTGCACCCTGCTGATGTTCTTAGGCAGCAAGAAAATTACCTTATTGAAACATATTGCTGGTAGTGACTGCGGTGCCAAATTTTGCATTGGTATTACACACATGACATATTCAGAGACCTTTGAGTAAGACTATGAATATCAAACAATTGAAAAAATTATACTGCTTCTTTTTTTCCTCTCTGGTGGTATAAAAGGTTGTGGTTCTGGATGAGTGTCTCTCAGATCAATATAATTATGTCATAAAAACATCTAACAAAATAACTACTTTTCAGTCCTTCACACTTGCCTGCATTTCATTTGGACAAAAATTATTATTTTTTTGTTTAAGGACCCTGTATGGTATGTAGCATTTGTGTTTTCTAGTCTTGTAAACATTCTCTTTGCAGATTGCACTGTGAGTTTCAGACTATAAGCTTTGCTGTGGCAAGGCGGCTGAAATGAAAGTGGTATGGGGTTCAGCTTATGCTGGTCCAGAGCAGTCCTGGAATTTTGCGTGTTCACAAAAAAAGAATGATATTTATAACTTGTGCTAGATGAGTTAGACATGTTATTTAGAATCTGTGTTGGTCCTGAGATAATCATATGCTTTCATGAATCTTGTGACCCTTCCGTGTGATTATTCATTATCAAACAACATCCAAGGTGGCAATGTGGTTGTGCCAGTTGGCAGGGCACTGCAGACAGAGGAAACAGAAGTTCTGACAGTAACCTTGCTGGTCATAGGCGCAGTATCACTGACTCTGCATGGAACCTAATTTAAAGGAACAATACAAAATGAAAATAATAAGGAGGATAGTAATAATTAGAATCTTACTGTATTTATATGTGTTAATCTATTTAGCATTTGATTGCTATATATATATATTTTAATAAAATATTTAAATTAACAGTCTCATTTCACAAAAAGACAGCTGACAGTTCCATTGAGGGTCTGAAATCCATTCCATGTGCGTTTCAAATGCATTTGCACTGATTTGTTTTGCTTTGGAGTACAAGACCTTTCAATCTCATCAAAGGGCAAAATAATCATCATTTTTTTTTGTTTTAATTTATGAATGATTTTTTTATGAAGCAAGGGGGGTTGCATATATAATTCAAAGCTTCACCACTTGTGAGAGATAAACACCTCTCCTTCATGGTCAGTCAGAACAAGTAGACAATGATTGTATATTCCAGTGGTTCCCAAACCTGGTCCTGGAGGTACCCCAGCCAATCATGTTTTCATAATATCCACAATGAATATTCATGAGAGAGATTTGCATGCACTGTCTCCACTGCATACAAATCTATCTCATGAATATTCATTGCGGATATCCTAAAAACCTGACTGGCTGGGGTGCCTCCAGGATCAAATTTGGGAAACACTTCTGTATTCCATTTCAAGACTGGGTAGTGACAAACATCAATGTAAGACTTACCTTGTATTAGGGGAATAATGCTAAGAAAGATCAGAGAGAGTAATGGAGACTAACAATACTCTTAAAAGCTAGACCAAGTATGAGTGGATAAAACACCACCCAGAATTACAGGAGGACAGAAATAAAACTGCACCCTACTCCAATAGATAACAGGACATTACTGTATGCCTGTAGTCATGAGAATGTGGTTAGAAAGGAAGAAGATGATTCTTTTTATGGAGGTGCATGAGAAGAGTGTTTACATAGGACAATTAACCTAAAAACAAGGCATGCCCTATATCGTAGGGCAAGCATAAAAGGAGAGTGTGGGTAGGGGAAGATAAAGTTTTTTTCCACCTGTGGTGAAGCACAATACACAACAATGTATATAGCACACCCCAAATTATTCTGTCAGCTGTGTCCATAGTATTACTGGATTTGGAAAACAGAGCATTCCATTCTACTTAGTATTCATTACTCCTTTGAAAGTGATTTTACAGCTTTTTTCCATCTCTTGTATCATAATAAAAATTTCAGCATATTCTGTTTCTATTTGGACGTTGATAATCGCTACTGAAAAATTCCTGAGCCACACAAAAGGTGGAATATTTATAGCCATCTACCCAGCAAAAGTCTTTACTCAGGCCGCTGAAGAGATAGACGAACTTGGTAGCCTTTCAGTTCTGTTCCACAGAGATGTATTCTTTCCATTTTTTCTGTGTACCTCGGATTGCACATCACAGAATGATGTGTATATCTTATTTAAGAATATGCCCTGTTGTACTAGCCCTGGGAGACGGATTTTATTTTTAAGTTAAAATGATTTTAAAATTTGCCTTATTGTGCATTCAAAAATACTCAAATCTATTCCTTCCATTTCATTTATTAGATTTTATGTTTCTTTTGCAAAACA
The DNA here is from genome assembly GCF_901765095.1 of Microcaecilia unicolor. Classification (NCBI taxonomy): domain Eukaryota; kingdom Metazoa; phylum Chordata; class Amphibia; order Gymnophiona; family Siphonopidae; genus Microcaecilia; species Microcaecilia unicolor. The sequence continues at coordinate 423,383,287 of NC_044031.1, forward strand.
TTATAATAATACAGTTTTTTTTAAATCATCTTCATATCTTGAAATGCATTCCATCATTTTTAGCAAAATTGCAAATCTAACTATTATACACAGCCTACTATAATCTATAAAATACGCCATATATAAGGTTCTATAGGACTGCTGGCTGCCAAATGCCAACCAGAAAAATTCCATACATACTTGTATTTGCAAATACAGATTTAGATACTGTTTTAGACAGTTTTCTTTATTCCTTCTATTAACAAATAACAGTAAACTATATATATTTTTTTATTTTATTTATCAGTCAGTGGTTGTCAATGCTAAATCTGTCTACAGTTAAGAAACTATCTATTTGTTTTTCTATTATTGTGTTGTACTGTTTCAATCTGGGTTGAATAATGGTAATTTCTTTAAACCATGTAATATAGAAGACCCGTTGATGACTTGCCGGTGACATTTGTTTCTGGAAATCAATATTCTGCAATAATCTACAAACTAATTTGAAAACCTCTTAAAAGGTGCATGATATTTTAAAAAAGCAGTTTTGATTTACACTGAGTTCTGGGACAGGGGAGGATTAAAAAAAAGAAAAGACTAAGAATTCTTTGGAAATCTGAATGATATGAACATTGTTTTCCTCATTAGTTAAAAATAGAGAAGAAATGCTATACGGTATCTGAACTGCCCAACTACATATATATTAACCTGCATGTATGGAATGAAAGATGGATAAATCAAGGACTGTAATTGATTAGATGTAAGGTATATAGCATTTGCAGCTACACTCTTCCTTCATTTCAATTAGAAGCTGTGACTTTTCATTAATGCTTGTTTGCAAAAACAGAAAATTCATAATTAACATGTCTGGTCTCCTGTAAAGGAAATGTTTCAGATGACAAAAGTCAGACGGTTGCTATATTTTGGCAGTTTAAATTCATGTAGGCCTTGTCTCAAGCCAAACAATTCCTAGAGGGTTCTCATTCTCATTTTTGAATGGAACACAATGCCTTTTTGTTCCTATTAATGTGATGCATCCCTTGTACCACTGCTTCTTTTAATATGAGAATGACTTTAGTACATTTCATACCTGGCAAATGAAGAAATCTCTAGCATACTATACTCTCCTGGAGTATTTTTCAATTATAATGACTTTACATAAACGGTAAGCCTACCTCATTTCCTAAATGGCAAATAGATCAATGTACTGCATGGAAGTTTTACTGTGTCAGTATTTTACTTGCTTCTATCAGGTTAAATCACCCTGGTATGAACCCTGCCTAAGTGAGAATATCTATGCACCATTATCTGCATACATTCACAACATTGTATCACTATATTCCCGCCCTCCAAATTCAGTCACTGAAGTTGTACAAGGTTTTATATTTTCTTCATATTTATGTCTCTCTATAGGTACTTCTCTAGCTACCATTATTTACATATACATTTCTATCATTTGTTTAATGCACTTCTAGATTTCCTTGCCATTTGAATGGTCTCCATTTTCTCAGCCTTAAGGAATCACACTCATGCTTTCAAATGGTTTGACAGCAGGCTCAGTTCCATGTACAATAATATCTATCCATCAACGCAGCCTGCCACACACACATAAAAGTGCATGTAGCCTGTCCACAGTGCCCCTTTCACAAACATATGTACACACTGTACTGCCTGCAGACCCTCAATCACAAAAACAATGAAATAACTACCAGCTCTTTCAGTCTTCAGACACTCTGGCAAGTGACGTGGGCGTTATAATTTGTATTTTTGAGGGCAGCCATTTACTTTGGCTTTGGGTGATCATAGCCATATTATTAGAAGTGGAATTTAATTGTCGAGGAACGATAATCTCAGTAAAATGATCAAATAAGGAAAAAAAACACCTTTTCTTTTTAACTTGTCTGCTTTATCATGTTGCTCCTTTGGAGCTCTCCTTTGCCTAGTTCATGCAGCCAATTGCCTCCCTGCTCTCTGGTCCATCGGCTTTGTAACTGATAAGGTAGTTGAGCCTTTCCAGTAAATGAAGTAGAAAGGTTGCACTTTTAGGTTAGGTAGTTGCAAGCTGAGTGCTCCGATAACATCATTTTTTTTTTTGTGTAGGAGCTGTGAAAATTAAGACTGCAGTAAATGGAAAAGGGTACTACCCTGGAGCAGGTTCAAGCTTGATGCATGTAACAAGGGACACGAAAGGAGAGGGCTCTCTGGAGAGCTGATGTGCAGTTTCTACAGCTAGTTCTTAAGAAAAAAAAAAGGTTGAAAAAAATTTAGTTGGAGCTATAACGAAAGTTCAAGCGTCGGGGCACTCACGGTAGGAAACTGATCAAATGTGTAGCATAATGAAATTTTACTGCAAAATATCCCCCTTCTTCTTTGAAAAAGACGAATTATTAGCATTTTTTAACAATTTCAATATGTTTAATGACACAAAGTTAAGCTCAAACTGTTTCGCTTACTGAATAAAGTGCTAGGTCTGTAAACAGGAATCTTAAGTTACCCCAAGAGTACACTCATTTTAAATTTTACTTGAAAGCGGGATGTACGTTTATTACAATTTCAAACAAAATGCTAATGCCATTAAACAAATGAGGTTTAGGCAAATTAACTGCATTTTAATATTCTGAAAGCCTATGATATAGGACATTGTGTTACGAAACATTGGCTAGAAGTATCAGTTGCAAGTGGGATTTTCATTGCTGTGAATCTCAGGAGAATATTTGTAATTAGTATCATTTGCCTAATACTTCAGGTTAATTAGAATATTTAATTGAATAGCTGTAATCTTCAGAGATGACTATATTATGATCAAATTAGCACCATCACAGCACACGCTGATCACTGCTGCAGCCTGGCTCACTTCTGCTAGCTATTCAGCCCTCTGGAGCGTACAGCAACATAAGAAAAAATCTGTTTCTTACACTTTTGAATTTTAATGATCCATTTGAACTCTGCCATCAACATTTAATTATTCTAAAAAAAAAAAAAGTCCCAACCATGACTCCCATATGGCATGTTGGCAAATAACACTTTTGCCCACATTGAAGGCTGCACCTCACCGACAGCTCTGTGTGAGGAGATTTAACATAAGGGATTTTTTTTTCCTTGAATGCAGGCCTTTTTTTTTTAATAGTGTTTGCAAATACAGACCATATGAAGCTTCACAGAAGAGGTTACTAGGATACTATTGAAACACTATTAAGAACAGATGAATTGATTTGTAGAATGTTACAATGGGTTTAATCCAGTAATGTCTGATACTGGACTTCTGTATTGTGTCCAGAAGGTTTGAAGGAGTCAGGTGCCTGCACAGCTAAACCTTGTTAGCCAGCAATGCAATTATAATTGTGTGTGTGTTGGTTTGTAAAAACAGGGGGGCGGGGGGGGGGGACCTCTGCAGCTAAACCACAGATGTAGAGTTCCTGACCCCACCAGGTTTTTGTCTTGTTTTGGTTGTTGTTGATTTGTTAATCAGTTGCAGATATTTCAAAGGGATTAACCCCTACCAGAATTTTAGAAGTCGTGTTGTATCTTATGTCAGAGAACTGAGGGGCCCTTTAACTAAGCTGCGGCAAAAAGTGGCCTGTGGCAATGCGAGCATATCTTTTGGGCACACACCGGGCCAGTTCTTACTATGTCCTGGAAAAAGGGCTTTTTTTTAAGGGGCCGAAAAATGGAAGTGCGGCAAAATAAAAACCAATGCGCCTCCATTTTTGGCTTGAGACGTTACTGCTACCCATTGACTTAGTGGTAAGGTCTCACACGCTACCTGGGTGGTAGGCATGTAGCACGCACCCACTGCTGTTTACTGCCAGGTAAGCACTACATGGGAGAAGATAGACAATATTTTCTACTGCGTGTTTTTGGTGTGCGCCAAATTCAGAATTACCACCAGGGCACACAGTAGCTAGGTAATAATGCCAATTTGACGCATGCTGGACACATGTAGGCCCTTACACACTTTTGTAAAAGGACCCCTTAATTTGCTAGACCTAGATCTTAGTGCTCCCCATGTAAGGGTGTCATTCAAAAGTATGAAGTCACTTTCGCTAAGTGAGAATTAGACAGCAAGATGCCTTTGAAAAATTGTCTTACCCCCCACCACATACATATATATATACATTCACGACAAGTGGCAGTTCTGTTGTGGGGTCAATATTCAAAATAGTCCTTTTACTAAGGTGCGTTGAAAAGTGGCCTACACTGGTGTAGACACATGTACTGAATGGCAAAATAAAAATTGGTGTGAGTCCATGTTGGGCCTGAGACCTTACAGCCGCGGCACATGTACAATGCCAATTACTGCCTGGTTAGCGTCGCATGCCAAAAAATAAAATATGTTTTCCGGCGCACATAGTGGACACGCATAAAAAATTAAATTACTGCCCGGGCCACGTGGAAGCTGGGTGGTAGTTCCAAATTGGTGCATGTTGGATGTGTGTAGCTGCCTATGCAGCTTAGTAAAAGGGCCCCAAAGTTAGTTATCCTGGTAGCAGCACTTGCTGGGGTCAGTCAGTAATATTTGGTGGCATTATCCAAATAACGCTACTGGCAATCATATCTGGCCAACTCAGCACTACGGGGTAACTCTGTTACTGGCACTTTCATTTAGGTGCCCCAAGGCCACATGGAAGAAGTCTCTTCCATAACAGTGCATAAAATACAAGCCTAATGCCCCATAGAGCTGGCATAAGTGAAAGTAGGGTTACCATATTTTGTCCCCCCAAAAGGAGGACACATGCCCCGTCCCCTTTCACGCCCTTGCTCCACCATCACATTTTCCCCTCCCTGTCATATACCCAGTCACTCCCCCTCCCTGTCATCCCTCTCCCCTTACCTTACTACTGCCCTGGTGGTCTAGTGACCTCTTCGGGGCAGGAAAGAGCCCCCTCTTTCCTGCCCGGAGCACTGCCCTGCATGCATCCTTCCTGTTCGTGATCTCGGAGCTGATTCAAAATGGCCGCCGAGAGTTGAAGTCTCGCGAGGTCACTTCAACTCTCGGCGGCCATTTTGAATCGGTGCTGAGATCACGAACAGGAAGGATGCGTGCAGGGCAGCGCTCCGGGCAGGAAAGAGGGGGCTCTTTCCTGCCCCGAAGGCGGAAGAGGTCACTAGACCACCAGGGCAGTAGTAAGTAAGGGGAGGGGAGGCTAGCAATCTGCCCGTTTGTCCAGATTTCTGGACAAATAGGCAGATTGGCAAAACCCGCCCAGTTGCCCGGACATGTCCTGAAAAAAAGGACATGTCCGGGTAAATCCGGACATATGGTAACCCTAAGTGAAAGCATCTACATGTGGCAGGGATGCACATAATTTACACTATTCTGTAAGAGGCCTGCGAGACACTGATCGGGAGTTGGGCATAACCAGTGAAATAATACAGCCAGACAAGAGGTACAAACTCAGAATAAAGTATTTATTTTACTTAATCCTTGTCCTGTTACATCACAAAACTGGGGTTGCAAAATAAAACAGTTTCTACTGGTTAGTATCAATTGTATAGGCCTCTGGCTAGCAGGTCAATTAGTCTGTGATTCTGGGGTCTCCACTCCAAATGCTGCTTCTCAATTCTACTCCGCTGGTAAGGTCTAACTCCAGCCCAACCTCCACACACTTGCTCAGTTCAGTTAAGCAATACCAATGCTTCCAGCACACTTGCACAGTTTCGTTCAAAACATACAAGTGCTTACCTCAGCCACACAACAATTACATATAATTGTGTCATACCTCAGCCAGGTCACAACAATTAAGTGCATTACCTCAGCCAGATCACAGTAACTTAAATGCACCCAGTCAGGTCACACTCTGGGGCCTCTCTGTTCTGCTCTGTCCAAGGGCTTTTAGCTTCCTGTGCACTGTGCAGTCACTCCCTCCTGGTCAGGCTGCCTAACTTTCCCACAATGCACTGGCTCTGCTACAATAGTTCTGCAGTTCAGCCTCTGACACAGCAGGTCTAGTGCCACCTGCTGCAAGGTGGTTGAACTGCAACTCCCCACGAGGGAGTATATCTAGGGACATCTGTACTGTGTCCCTCACTGCCTCACAGGGCCCTTTTACTTAGACCCGCTGTCCCCTGCTCATTATCATCTGGTCTCTCCTCTGTTTCCTCTCCAAGATAATGGAAAAAACAGTCTTCTCTCAGCTGTCATCTTTCATTGAAAAATCCCTCGTCCTCTACCCTTGTCAGTCTGGTTTTAGTACATAGACTGTATTAACAGCGGTGTTAAATAACATCTATTTCCACCTGAACAAACACAATGTCATGCTTGCTGTTTCACTAGACCTATCTGCAGTCTTAGACTTGGTAAATCATTACCTTTTGCTGGCATATATATACCTAGTATTCTAAATATTTACACATGCAATGGGCACATAAATGTTAGTGCACAGGTTATAGCATTGCTTTATCTGTGTAGTACAGGGGTGGAGTTAAGGCAGAGTTGGAAGTTATCTATGTGCCACTGAAATTCAGCGCCAGCACCCAGACAACTAACCAGGCAAGTTAGGATAGCAAAACAGTTGTTCTAACTTGCTCAGATAGCTATCCAAGTACTGGCACCAAGCTGAATATTTGGGTATAATAAAACCCACAGCTGCAAGCACTTTAAGAAATGCTGACTGCCATGGGTCTTCAGCTCTACTTGTTATTTATAAATAGTGAATAAGGGCAAAATCGAAGGGGAAGATCACACAGAAAAAAATGTCCATGTTCGAATTTATTCACCACAACAATCATCAAAATTGTGGTAAATAAATGTTAATATGGACAAGATTTGCCCCTTATGTTTACACCATATTGGAACTTGCAGCTTGCTTACCAACTTGCTTTAAGTGAAAAAGTACCATAGTAAGCTGTGAAGGATGGAACTTGTTGAAAGAAAAGCTAGTAAGTAATTCTAGAAATCCATTCACTAAAGTCTAGTACGATTTTGCAATTATGGCAAAAATAATGTTTGGCAACCTCAAAACCTCTGTGTTGATCATTGGGATAGTCCCCATCAGTTTTCTATTCTTTTTAACATAAGAATAGCTATACTGGGTTAGATCAATGGTCCATCTAGCCCAGTATCATGTCTCCAACAGTGACCAATCCAGGTTACAAGTACCTGGCAGAAACCTAAATAGTAGCAACATTCCATGCTACCAATCCTAGGGCAAGCAGTGGCTTCACCATGTCTGTCTCAATAACAGACTATGGACTTTTCCTCCAGGAACTTGTCAAATATCTTTTTTAACCCAACTACATTAACCTTTGTTACTACATCCTGCAGCAAAGAGTTCCACAGCTTAAATATTAATTGAGTGAAACAAATATTTCTTCCTATGTGTTTTAAATGTATTCCCATTTAACTTCCTTGAGTGTCCCCTAGTCTTTGTACTTTTTGAGAAAATAAAAAATTGATTACACACCACTCAGGATTTTGTAGACCTCAATCATATCTCCCCTCAGTCATCTCTTCCAAGCTGAATAGCCCTAACCTCTTTAGCCTTTCCTTATATGGGAGGAGTTCCTTCCCCTTTAGCATTTTGGTCGCTCTTCTTTGACCCTTTTCTAGTACTGATATATCTTTTTTGAGATACAGTAACCAGAGCTGAACGCAAAAGATGTCAAAAGTATCCTAAACTTAGTTTAAAAGTGTTACTAGAATATGTTCTAAAAGAAATATAAATTAGGAAAAATTCAGCAGAATTTTTAACAAAATAAGATCTAATTCTCCACCAAAAACTAATTTCTAAGGTTAGCCAGTCGATACTGTGTATCTGGATTTTCAAAAGGAATTTGACAAAGTACCTCATGAAAGACTCCTGAGAAAATTAGAAAGTCATGCGATAGGATGTAATGTCCTATTGAGGATTAAAAAGCGGTTAAACAATGGAAAACAGAGAGTAGGGTTAAATGGTCAGTATTCTAAATAGAGAAGAGTAGATAGTGTGGTTCCCAGGGGACTGTGCTGAAACAGCTGCTTTTTAACATATTTATAAATGATCAAGAGATGGGAAAAACTTGCAAGAGGATTGTGAAAAATTGCAAGAGGACCATACAAGACTGGGAGACTGGGCGTTCAAATGACATTTAATGTGAGCAAGTGCAAAGTGATGCATGAGGAAAAGAGGAACCAAAACTATAGCTACATGATGCAAGGTTCCACATTAAGAACCATCTCCCAGGAAAAGGATCTAGGTGTCATTGTTGATGATACAATGAAACCCTCTGCTCAGTGTGCAGTGGAGGCTAAGAAAGGAAATAGAATGTTAGGAATTATTAGAAAAAGGAATGTAAAACAAAAATGAGAATGGTATAATGCCTTTGTATCAATCTATGGTGCGACCACACCTTGAATACAGTGAGCAATTCTTCTCACCACAGCTAATAAAAGATGTGGAGTGGCATAATCAAATGGGGCGCCCAAGTTTTCATGAGGGCGTCCTCGCAGGGCATCCCCGAGAAGGGGCAGGGAAACCCGTATTATCGAAACAAGATGGGCGTCCATCTTTCGTTTCGATAATACAGTCGGGGACACCCAAATCCTGAAATTTAGGTTGACATTAGAGATGGTCGTCCTTAGAGATGGTCATCCCCAGTTTTCGGCCATAATGGAAACCAAGGATGCCCATCTGAGAAACTACCAAATCCAAGCCCTTTGGTTGTGGGAGGAGCCAGCATTCATAGTGCACTGCTCCCCCTCACATGACAGGACACCAACCGGGCACCCTAGGGGGCACTGCAGTGGACTTCACAAATTGCTTCCAGGTGCCGAGCCCCCCAAAACCCACTCCCCACAACTGTACACCACTACCATAGCCCTAAGGGGTGAAGGATGGAACCTACATGTGGATACAGTGGGTTTCTGGTGGGTTTTGAAGGGCTCACATTTACCACCACAAGTGTAACAGGTGGGGGGGATGGGCCTGGGTCCGCCTGCCTGAAGTGCACTGCACCCACTAAAACTGCTCCAGGGGCCTGCATACTGCTATCAGGGAGCTAGGCATGACATTTGAGGCTAGCATAGAGGCTGGCAAAAATATTTTAAAACTTTTTTTGAGTTTGGGAGAGGGTTAGTGACCACTGGGGGAGTAAGGTGAGGTCATCCACAATTCCCTCCGGTGGTCATCTGGTCAATTCAGACATTTTTTTGAGGCTTGGTTACAAGAAAAAATGGACCAAGTAAAGTCGGCCAAGTGCTCATCAGGGACACCCTTCTTTTTTCCATTATCGGCCAAGGACGCCCATGTGTTAAGCACGCCCCAGTCCTGCCTTCGCTATGCTTCCGACATGCCCCCGGGAACTTTGGTCATCCCCGCGACGGAAAGCCGTTGAGGGTGCCCCAAATCAGCTTTTGATTATGCTGATTTGGGTGACCCTGAGAGAATGCTTATCTCCCGATTTGTGTCGAAAGATGGGTGCCCTTCTCTTTCGAAAATAAGCCTTATAGTGGAATTAGAAAAAGTACAGAGAAGGGCAGCAAAAGTGATAAAGGGGGTGGGACGACTTCCCTATGAGTAAAGGCTAAAGTGACTAGGGCTTTTCAGCTTGGAGAAGAGATGGTTGAGGGGAGATATGATAGTAATCTATAAAATACTGAGTGGAGTGGAACAGATAAAGTTGAATCACTTGTTTACTCTTTTTCCAAAAATACCAGTACTAGGAGGCATGCAATGAAGCTACTAAGTAGTAAATTTGAAACAAACCAGAAAAAAATATTTCTTCACTCAATGTGTAATTCAACTCTGGCATTTGTTGCCACAGAATGTGGTAAAAAGCAGTCAGCTTTGCAGGGTTTAAAATAGGTTTGAATAGTTTCCTAAAAGAAAAGTCCATAAGCCATTATTAAGATGGACTTGTGAAAATCCACTGCTTATTTCTAGGGTGTGCAGCATAAAATCTGTTTTACTGTTCTGGGACCTTGCCCTGTGCTTGCAACCTGGATTCGTCACTGTTGGAAACAAGATACTTGGTTTGATGTACCTTTGGTTTGTCCCAGTATGGCAACGCTTATGCTCTTACGTTCTAACTTCACCTTTTCACAGGAATATATTATAAGGAATAAACTAAATACATCAATTCAGCAGTCTTGTAATTCAAACATTAGATAAGTATCTTCATTAAACTAGTTTACTTTTCAATGTCTCTCTCTGGTTCTCCTAGGAATTTCAACTGTGTGCTTTTGTTTTTGTTTTTTTTTTGCTGTTTCCTTTCCTCATTTACTCAAATGCTTCTTTTCTTTTCCACAGATCTTCTTCTTTCTGGGAATCATTTCTTTACGTTTATTGCAGAGATGGTAGTTCCAGTTGGAAGCCAAAGTAATGGTGGCAGCATCGACTCCCTATCTTTAAAAATCAATACTATTGGGTTTCTGTCAGGTACTTGTGACCTGGCCACTGTTGGAAACAGGATTCTGGGCTAGATGTACCATTGGCCTGACACAATATGGCTATTCTTATGTTCTTATGAAGACTATTTCCCCCTGTGTGTGATCTTATGTCTGTGTTATGGGGAAGCTAACTACCCCAGGAAATAAAAGGATATCTGTAAACCCTCACTAAACATTTAAACCAGGTAGGGCACACTCTCAAAAAACAACTCAAACATCACAGCACTACTTTTGTTCTACTGCTTCATACTTTGGGGCAGACCTTCCCTCAGACTTTCAATTTAAAGTTCAATTCTAATATAAGAAATAATTTCAAATCACCTATAGATAGCATTTAATGTCTGTTAATCTGTCCTTTTCAGGACTTCTAATCCTACCAGTACATCCATGTTGTGACTAAATTTTGTTTCTGAACATCAATTACAAGTTTTCTAGACTTTCTCTGGTCTCACATGGCGCCTTCTTTGTAACGGGTAATTCAATTATTAGCACTTATTATTTTATGAGCAAATTGTTAGCTTTCACACAAACTTGTTCAGCATACAGCTTTTTCAATCTATGGAGTCATTTTACTAAGGCACGCTAATGGATTTAGCACGTGCTAGCATGTATCTATCTACTTATCATTTCTATAATGCCACAAGGCATACGCAGCGCTGTACTAAATGCCATGCAGCCTACAAATTATTCGTGTTCACATTTGCCCATGCTCACAATTCTTGTGTTTGTTTTTCCTGTAACCCCTTTTCCAATTGCTTCCTCTCTATTAGCTTTCCCCTCCTTTACACCTCTTAAGCAGCACCAACTACTGAGGCAAGGAAAAAATACTCTATTTAAACCAAAGGTTACATAGATCAACCAGACAAACCAATGAAAACCAAGTTTGAAATTATTGTTTTCCCCATTTCTGGATGGGGTAATCAACGGGAAGAGGCTTGTTAAAGAATGTCTTGTAAGGGTAGCAAGACTTTCAGACTGTGTGGTTGCATAGATGGGTGCAGAGGGCTGTATGGCAGGTGTGTGTCAATGATATCAAGTGTATATGTGTGTTTATCTTGAGAGTGAAGGGTATGTGAGAGGGGATAAAGGGGTAAAGTAGGAGTAGGGATGGGGTGGGGTGGGGATGAGGAGTATATGTATGTATATGTATGGGGTGGGGGGGCTGGCAAAGTTTTGCAGTCCATCTGCATATTCCTCCCAATATCCTCCGGGTGCTTCCCAGGTTCACCCTAAACTATTTGAGCTTTTGTTCCTGTTATCCCGCCAATCTTTCAGCTACCTGCCAGATGCTGGAGAGATTTTGTGGCACCTTTTTCCCAGCATCCTCTGAGTCTTTTTCTAGTGCAGTTCTGCCACAGTTGGGACAATGGGCAGCCTCTTTTTAGGACGCACAGATCTACCTACCAGACTTGTATTAAATTACCCTCCGAGGTGGTAAGTTTATACAGTATTTCCCACTTGTTCAGCATGTTTTTTACATGTAGAAAAGGGCTCCTATAAAATTATATGATTGAATATGTATGTTGACAAGATAGTGCATACTTATATGTACACCTTGGGCTAGATTCTATATATGGCACCTGAAAAATCTGTATGGACAAAAAATATTCCTAGGTGTATTCTGTAAAATACATCTAAATTGTATAGAATAGGCTTAAATTTCCACACGGTATATAGAATACACCGAGCGCCTCTCCATATGACAAAATTTGGTCACATCCATTTAGGCCATGTTTTACTTGGTGTAAATCCCAACACTTTGCAAAGTTCTTAAAAACTACTTAAGATCTGTAGAAGATTACCAAATAGATCTTTTGTGGTTCCCTATTATTTTTATGTTTGACATAGCACCTTATTTCAAATTAAATTTTCCTTAAGGGATAGCATTCAGTCCTGAGGAGCCCAACAGTATTCACTGAATGTGTGGTCCCCAAAAATCCAGTAGCGTCCAACTCCCCTCCATGATTGCACTGGCGTTTAAAAAATAGGTACCCAGAACGATTCCCAGTAGCATCCACATTCTTATGTACAATTTTACACATGCTTCAAAGAAGATGTAAATCTGTATATGTATAAAATACACATGTACATTTCAACTCTGACCCTGCTGTGCACTTCAGGGAATGCATAAGCAAGCCCCAAAATTCTATATATTGTGCCTTAATTTCTGTGTAGAAATCAAAGCATATTTATAACAATGGGCATACCTTAATTGGCCAACTAGCTAATTTATCCAGGCTCCTGTGGGTTGACTATTTAGGGACCCTTTTACTAAGGCGCATACAGTATGCATCAAATTAGAACTACCGCTTGGATACCGTGTGCCCCTGGTGGTAATTCTAATTTTTACTTGCGTCCGATATGCATGTCAGAAAATATTTTTTATTTTCTACCACGTGGCGCTAACCAGGTAGTAAGCGGCAGTGTACGTGCACTGATGATTACCGGTTAACACGTGCGACCTTACTGCTAAGTCAATGGGTGGCGGTAAGGTCTAAGGCTCAAAATGGACATTTGCCAATTTTTATTTTGACGCATGTCCATTTTCGGCCCAAAATAAGGGCCTTTTTTGCAGGTGTGCTGAAAAATGGACCTGCGCATGTCCAATATATGCACCTACACCAGTGCAGGCCATTTTTTGGCACGCCTTAGTAAAAAGGTACCTTAGTTTTTAAGTTTTTGGAGAACAAAAATCACAATTTTTTCCTGAAAAGTCATAATCAAGGCACATCCTTGTCTTACTGAAATTTCCTTCTGATTTGCAAGGTCAGTTTATGTAGAATCTAGGAGACCGGAGACTGAATTTCAGTGACAATCACAGTAGATTCTTTCAACCTTAATATATACACTGTATATTGATTTTTCTTCTTTTGTTGAGTGTCTTCTACTAGCAATTAGAGGAAATCACTAATCTTAAGTAGTTAACTTGAACTGTACTGTTCTCTGTTTCAGAGGTGCTTAACATAAGTGGAACAATCCTTAAGAATACAAAAACCTGCTTTTCTAGTTGTGAACCAAATTTTTAATAGCCTTATCTGAGAACTTAACTCTAAGTATTCTCCATCTACTAGACAGATGGCAAATAAGGTTGTAAACATACTTGCTTTATACTGAATAGATACTTTCTGGCATAATGCTAATTAACAAACTGAATGACTGACTTTCACCAACACATTAGAGTTAAAACCAGTTTGTAAGTTTCTCATCAGTATTTATTTTGGGGTCAATATTCAAGGTGATTTAACCGGCCAGAAATACTCCCGGCTGGTTAAATCTCTAGTTTGAGGCTAACTGGTCATTTTCAGCAGCACTTAACAGATTATTGATGCAGAAAATGACCAGTTAGCACCTACAGCAAAGCAGCTATTTGAGGAATGTTAAGTGCCAATATCCAGCACTTTAGAAGCTAAGGTCGCTGCATAAATAGGACCATGTTAGGGGGTTTATAGAAAAGTCCCTCTTTAACTAGCCTGGGCCACCTTAAGAATACTGATCCTGCCCTGGGAGGGGCGGAGTCAATAACTTGGAGAGTCTCACAGACCACATAAAAATCAGTCCTATCCTTATGTGGTGCCCCACAGTGGTTAAATGCTGAATTTTGCACTTAACCAGCTAAGGTGTAGGCAGCTCCATAAACCCAGAAATTTAATGCCAGAGTCTAGAAATGGCCCAGCATTGGATTTCTGGATATAACACCAGTGACAGTCAGCAAAATGCTGAGCACTATCAGCTGAATATCGATATTTGATATTAGTGTGCAGTGAAAAAAATGCTGTGTGCTCTCATACTTTATGCTTTACATTTCTTCCAATGAAAAAGTCTATTTTTATAAGAAAATTTGGCTCTCATTTTCAAGCCCTATTCTCATTTCGGACGTGCATAAATTAGCATGTAAATGTTTATCTTGCATAAATGTAGATCCCTATTTTACAAAAATGGGAAATGCACATCTCAAACCCAAGAGCTTAGAAATGGCAAGGAGGTGTGGTCTGGAAGCGTTTTGAGTAGGGCAAGGACATAGAGAGATTTACTTGATTAATGGAGTTTCCAGGGAGGAGTGTAGGGAGAGATAAGGATGGAGAGATACTGAGGAGCTACAGAGTGAATGTACATGTAAGTCAATAAGAGGAGTTTGAACTGTATGTGGAAATGAATAATGCCTATTAAAGGACTTAAGGATATGGCTAATGTGAGCTTTGTGACACAGGCAGAATACAAGTCATGCAGAAGAATTTTGAAAAGATTGAAAGGGAGATAGATGGTTTAGTAGGAGACCTGTAAGAAAAAAGTAAAGTTGCAGTGATCTAAGCCTGAGGTGGATAAGGGCTTTGGTAGTGTGCTCAGAAAGAAAGGGATGAATTTGGTAATATTGTAGAGAAAGAAGTGAATATGTTGAATATATACAGAGAAAGAGGAGTCAAAGATGACCCCAAGGCTATGAACTGATGAGACAGGGAAGATGAGGGTGTTATCCACAGAAATAGAGATGGGGGAAGAGGAGAGGTTGGTTTAGGGTGAAAGATAAGAAGCTCAGTCTTTGCCATTCTCATTTTCAGATGGTGGTGAGACAAAGGATCAGAGGAACAAGTAGTATGTTTGGAGGAGGAAATAAAATGTACAGTTTCCTCTGGAGATTTCAGAAAAGGAAGAAAAGATGGCAGGAGTTGAAAGACGCTTAAGAGAATGGAGTGAGGGATGAAGAGGTGGAGGTTACTTGGGAGGTTACTTAGTTCAGAATTGAAGGTTAGTTTTGTGAACCTTGTCATGGAAGTGTTCAGCCATAGTCTGGGGAGAAAATGAAGTGGGGGTGGAGGTGAAAGCACTTTGAGGAGAGAGTTCAGTATGGTAAAGAGATGGCAAGGGTTGGAGTCAAGAGAATTTGTCAAATGTAGTCTTGTTTGGGAAGTGAAACAGCAGTCTGGATGGAGGTCAGCAAGAACTTGAAATGTATGAACTCAGCATAGGTTTGGGATTTTAGCCAAAAGCGTTCAGCAGATTAGTCACAGGAATGTAGGTATAGGTAGTGGATTCTAGAGGTCAGCCAAGGCTGGGATTTGGTAAGTCTTACAGAACAGGGACTTGGAAGAGCGAGAATGTCCGGAGCAGAGGAGAGGAGAGAATAGTATTATAGGAAGAAACAGCCTCAGTGACATACTTGGATAACATACTGGTTGAGAAGAGAGATGAAACTGTGGTGAAGAGCATGCAAGGGTAAATACCCTGAAGATTTCTAAATGTATTGGTGGAGCTTGGACAGACTTGGGGGGTGATTTGGTGTGCAAATTATCAGATGATGATAGTAGAGTGGAAGATCTGAGGTAGAGAAATTAGAGAGCAGCTGGAGAAAAAGACAAGATCAAGGCAGTGGCCATTCTGGTGTGTAGGGGTAGAGGAGCACAGCTGGAGATTGAATGAGAATGTTAAAGTGAGAAACATACATTAGCATGTATTTTAAAATCTCCAAGAATAAGAAACGAAGATTAAGGTTTGAGAAAGAAGGAAAGTCAGACATCAAAGTCAGTCAGAAAGAAACAAAGGGACTTATCAGGAGGTCGATAAATGACTGTTACTTGGAAAGGTAATGGAGTGAATAGACGGATAGACTGGGCTTCAAAGGATGAAAAACAGAGAGACTAAGGTGGAAAAAGAGGTTGAAATCCACAAGCAGGTGAGAGTAGTAGCCCAACAACACCTCTGCAGCCATGAATAGACAGAGTGGACTTCAAAGGAAGAAAAGCAGTGAGACTGAGGTGGAAGAAGAGGTTGAAATCCACAAGAAGGTGAGACTAGTAGCCCGACACCTCCTCTGTAGCCAACCTTGTGAGGTACATGGGAGAAAAGGTAACCTCCATGATAAGGGCAGCAACTGAAGCAGAGTCTTCAAAGCAAAGCCAAGTCACAGTTAAAGCAAGTAGATAGAGAGTATGAGAGATAAAGAGGTCGTAGACATAGGAGCCGGCTCTGTGGGCGCTGTGGGTGCTTGAGCACCCCCAATATTGAGAAAATTCCTTGTATGTGTCCATGGAGGGGTTATTTCCATTGGGCTTAGCACCCCCAATAATTTTGAAAAGGTGGCTCCTATGGCGTAGATGCAGGCAAGCTTGTTGGAGACATCCTGGATATTCCACAGGGCACATGACAAAGGCAGAGAAGATGGGGAAAAGGAGACTGGGTAGGTTGTGTAATAATTAATGTAGCATTCCTAGTCATTGCTGGCCTGTGAGCTGAATTTGGAATTGTATCATGAGCTGCAGATGTACTAGCACAGAGCTCTAACATTGCACCTGTATAATATAACACTTAATGATGCTGTTGTTTCTGTTTTAATGAATGTATGAAAGAGGCTAAATAGAAAAGCTCTTTTATCCTTCTTAAAATACAGCCCATCTTAAGGAGTGTATAGTTGAGAATGCTGAATCATGGGCAGGACACCAGAGAAGCAGCTAAAACCCCCAGCTCCAGAGGCCTTGTTCATATTAGGCTCCTGCAATTTAGACTAAATAATGTACTTTTTATTTATTTTTAGGAACTTCTGTTCAATCTGTGTTGAGGCAGCAGTCATCAGGTTTACTGAAAGTTTCTTTCATTTGGTTTGGTAGGAGAAAGGAAACTTTTGCCTTCCCTGCATATTATAATCAACTTCCCTTATGTCCTATGATCTGAGTTTGGTTTATATCTATGTCTAACCCTCCTTCTGGACTATAAAACAAAAAGCCTACAGTAACCTGGATCAACTGGACCATCCAAGGATATCAGAACCAGAAACTCAAAAATGAATAACATCCATGAGTTTAAATTTTATTTTTAAACAAAACTATCTTTAAGATTCTGATTCTGTTGAAACTATAATTCCTCAACCCCCACTTATATTACTGGAAGCCTTTGATCTCCTAGGCCTGGTCTGAATTTACAACTTTAAGAGGTCTTTTTTCTTTCATACCTGTTGACTTATAGTCTGTAGTCCTCCAGTGCCTACTGGTAAATCTTGATTTACTGCATCCAAGAATTGCTGATACACGTGAGTGTTTTAAGCCTGTAGTGAAATTCGCTTGAGGAACATCCAACTCCAAGACTGACACATAAAAATTTAAAGGAGGAGACAAAATATAGGAAGACCAAAAAGGTAAAAATTGATATTCTGTTGAATTAGTGAACCAGTAAACCAACATATAGCTGTTTTCTCTATATTTACAGAAAGCCAGGAAGCAACAGCAAAAAGACAATTCTGGAAGGAAGAAAGATCGATATTAAAAGGTGAAGTGGGAGAAATGAGTAAAGGAATCATCTGGATAAAAGAATGATTTGATACTGAACGTTTAGATTAAGTTTGCAAAAGGACTGATAAAAGTTTTTAAAGATCAGAGGTGATAGAATTGTATCTTGTGGAACACCACAGAGGAGAGAATGACTAGTAGATACCTCAGAAGCAGTTTGAACTGTAAAGTATTGTTAGATAGAAAGGAAGAGAACCCTTGGAGAACTGAATCTGTGTGAGGCCTATAGTGCTCAAATGAGAGAGTAGTAAAACATAGTCAACTAATTGGCAAGAGCAATTAGAACAGAAGTAATAACTGTTTCTATACTGTGGTGGCTATGAAAACCAGCTTGACGAGGATGAAGTGCCTTTGTCTTTTCCATAAAGGAAAGTAGCTGTGAATAAACTATTTTCTCAGTGTGTTTTGACAATAAACAGTGACTGGAGATTGGGCAATAATTAGAAACCAAAGTACTATCCAAAGAGGGTTTTTGAGGGGGGGGGGGGGAGGGGACAAATAGCTGCCTGCTTCCACATACTTGGAAATGAACCTAGAGATAGACCTAGACGAATTAGATTAAGGGCCAGTGGAAGGAGACCCTGTGAATCAGATTTAAGCCAAGCTGGAGGAACATGACATAATGGATAGTAAGTGAGTTGCATAGATGAGAATGCTTTTGAAAGCTGAATAAGAGATGGAAGACCAACATGCAGCCAGAAAACTAGATGAAACCTTCAACAGAGTAGGAGGATCGGATAAGGGTTTGGAGGAATTAATAGAAAAAACTTAAACAAGTCGGAGAACAAACAACAGTAGGCTCAGATAAGAGATTGGTGGAATTAACAGAAAGATGTAAGGAGACACGTAATTTGGCTATTTTAGATTCAAAGAATGAAACTAGATTTCTGCTGCTGGCACAGTGCATGCCAAATCAGAATTTGGTGGCTGAATTTCTTTAATCATCACTACAATTATGCACTTTTAAGATTCCTATTGCTAACTAGTAAGGTCTTATCATTGCTCATCTGTTAGATCCTACTTTAGTAAACTTCTTTGCACACAGCTCAGGGAGCCCAATATACTAAAACAAATAATGTTTTAATTACTTAAATATTGATATTTTAACTTTTCAAAACTTGATCATGTTTTAACCTTTTTTTAATTCATTCATGTAATAACGTTCTTTGTACTATTTACCGGTTTTCTGTACAATGACAGTTTAATGTTGATCTGCAGTTGATTGCCTAGAACTTGACGGTTAAGCGGATTATAAATGTGAAAATTAAACTAAATTAAATGTGAGCATGTTGGAGTAGTTCAAAGTCATTAAGGAAAGGAAAAAAGGAGACATAGTAAGGATGAGAAACACTATCAGCATGAATGTTGAAGTTCCCCAATATTAATACATCAGAAAAATGGATAGAAATGTCTGCCAATGTTCAACATTAGATGCAGGGGGGCAATATAACAACATAATATATAAAGAGATTGGAGAGAGAATATGAACTCCTAACATTTCTGGATAAAAGAAAGACAAACCAGGGATTTCTACTATAGAAAATGATGAAGAACGAATAATAGCTGGCCCTCCTCCATGTTTAGATGATCAGACAAGGTGGAAAACCTGAAAGCCTGATGGAATTCCTTTGTACAGACATGATTTTCCCCATGCTTTAACCAAATTTTCGTGAGACACAGAATGCGAATAGTGGAAGTGCCTAAGAGCTCCTTAAGTACAACCAATTTAGTTTTTAGGGCACAGCAGTTAAGCAGACCTAATTTAACAGTCAGGGTAGAACAGAGAGTAGTGCTGGAAACCTTTGTACAGTCTATAAGGTAACAGCAGTAAGGATGCACAGAATGATGTAAGGCTCGAGCTTTAACAGGAAGAGACAACAGAAAGCAAACTTTTACTGAAAGCTATCCTGATATTCCAATATTAATTTAAATGTCCTAATAGTGCAAATTTAAACTGTTAATTTTAAACTGGTGGAAAACTGTATCAAAAACAATAAAATTTAGGGACAAGATGTCCACAAGCACATGTCACCCAATATTCAAAGCTGATTTAAATGGGCAGGAGAGGCTCCTGCCCAGTTAAATCACTTCTGACTGTCTAAGTGGTGATATTCAGCAGCACTTAATCAGAAAGTTTTGCTGAATATCTCCACAGACCAGTCCTGCACTATCTGGCTAACATTGGGGCTGTCTGCAGGCAGAGCTTAGATGGAGCATAGGAGGATCTGGGACATAACTAGTTAGTGACTATATTCAGAAAGGAGTGTGTATGCCAATAGGAGCCAATAGTCAGACAACATAAAATTATCATCAAATTTTAGTTCCACTTAATAACAAGGGCTTATGGGATGTAGCCATTTCTGCTAGCAGTGATTGGCAGTGGGGGGAGGATATTCTAATGGCAGGTATCTAGAGGAAAGCATCTAGACTGGTTGAAACCCTTTATTATATAGGGAACTGAGTCCTTCCTTTCTCCCCTTCCTTGTGATTGTAATCATGCAAGGGAAATGACTAGGCTCCAGTTAGTTGGCTCTGAGGCCTGGGAGGCCATGGGTTTACGAGAAAAGAGTACCTCTTGTTGTGGGAGGCCTGTCTTCAGCAGATCCCTGAAAAGTTATTCAAAGTGTCACAGACAGATGATTTAGAAACCCTGGAAAAGAAGACAGGGTTTTGAATTAGAAAAGACTGATAATCTGGAAGTGGGTACTAGTCTGCTGGTATGCCATAGAGAACCTAGCTGAAGAGGTTCCTGAATAATGAGTGGATACTGAAAATTGTAGTCTACAGAGGAGAAAGCAGATTTCTAAAATTCAGTTACTTCCATTTATATAACCTGTGTAATTTTGGATTGAATTATAGATCTCCCAGCTGTATATGTCTTTAACTGATTCTTCAGTAAATTCTTTTTTTGTTTGAAAAGCACCCTCCAACTGGACATATGCTATTGTTTAAGTGGCTATGTTGACTGTTCAAGGACTGAATGTGATAGAGAGGAACTCACAGAAGTAGGTCCATGAAAATGTTTATCCTTCCCTCCCCCCCCCCCCCAACATGACACCAGAGGTATAGAATCAGAAGTGTCATCCTCTACTCACTTAGAAAGCATGACTACTGCTGAGGAAGTACACCAGGGCATTTGATATCCTCAAGAATTTTATAAGGTGGATAAATACCTCTTCACAATGTTTGTATGAAGTTATTGTGTAGGAAAAAGGAAACATAAAGAAAAACAAAGTTTAAAAAAAAAAGTCTGCCTTGGGAGGTTCAGTCTGATGTTGGTGGTCGGTGGTTGCTGGCATCCTGATAGCGGTCAGCACCAAATATCTTGATTCAGCTATGACTGGTGCTGTTATCCAGATAGCAGTACAGATGGGCTGTCATTTGCAATGATACGGGAAACATCAACAATATATCCCATGTTGTTAACAGAGAAAAACAAGCAGAAAAAAACATGATATGGGTTTTTTTTTCATTTACCGATAATAGTGTGCATTCTTTTTAAAGTATGTTTTGTGGAGATGTTTATGTTTATTATGCATTGATATACCACCTTTCTTGAACACCAAAATTGTTTACAATTAAAAAATAAAATAAAATTAATATACCAGAAACAGAAAGAATTTACAAAATATTTAGGATACAGAAAATCAGAAAAAGACAAGGGAAAATCAGAAGAAGGCACAAGAAGAGAGGACAGGAATCATCCACCACTCTACTGATCAGTCACAGTCATCCCGCCATCCCTGGAAAGGCTAGAGGGGAAAGGTGAGCCTTCAAAGCAATTCTGAATTGAAGTTATGAAGGTTCTGTCTGGAGAGACGGAGGAGATCATGCCAGATCATTAGCTCAACGCAATGAAAAGCACTATGTCTTGCTGATTCTAGTTTAGAAGGGTAAACAGGGGAGATTATAAGGCGATGTTCTTGAAGGGAATGAAGGGCCCAGCACGGAGTGTAGGATGTGATCTATTAACAGAGATAAAGAGGAGTACCGGTGTGTCAAACCTTATGAGATAAAGTTAGGATTTTGAGTTTAATGTGATATGGGACCAGAATCCAGTGATGATGGCACAAAAGGGGCGCAACACGGTCGAAACGCCAAGCATTTGACAGAGCATAAACCACAGTATTCTGGACTGTTTGAAATTGTTTCAATTGGGAAGCAGTTATATCTTCATAGACAATATTACAATATACTCTTTTCCTGATAGTGTGCCAATTTCAATCATTGCGCAGGTGAGAACCATCATATATGTGTGAACCTGTGTGCACACATGAACAGTGCACCCATGTGCATACTATTGTAAAAAGAATGCAAACTCCTTTTTAAAAAGTTCACCCTCTTTGGAAATAGTGCACTCTGTTTGAAAAGTGCTCTCAACAAATTTTTTTCATGTGACAACAAAATGCCCAAAAGAAAATGACAGGGAAATTATACAAAAACAACATTTTCTGCCAGCCTATCCCTAAATAGCAGCGATATTGAGACCAATATCTAGACAGAAAACTCTTTGGATGCCCATTTATGTCATCACTACAGGAAGCTTCATAAGGGAATCAGGAACTCCTCAGGACTGCCTTTGCAACAGGTTGCCTAGCCTAGTCTTGCGGAGAGTTGCAGCCCTGTTCCAACCATGCTCTAGTTTGCACTCCATCTTGGATCTTCAGCTTCAGTCTGTGCTCCAGCTTGGTTCATCAACCTTCTTCCAGCCAAGTTCCAGCCCATGTCATCAGCTGTATTCCAGCCTAGTCTCCGTCTGAATCTCCTGCGGTCTCTAATCCAAGATCATCAACTTCACTGATCTTTGGGTTCCAGTTATTCCCTGGATTTGACTCTGTTGGGCCAGCCCCAAAAGCCTCTCTTCAGAGCCACCCCCACCTTGACTTGTCAAGGTGCCCCCAAGGGCCCTTCAAGAGCCACTCTCTGGTCTAGTCTACGCAAGGACGTGACTCACCTGCAGCCAGGCAAGGTCTGCCTACTTTCTGGTCAGTTAGACAGGTTTACTGAACTGTGGTGCAAGGGCTCACCTTCCGGAGTTGTGACATTAGGCATGAGCACTTATGTTAGCCATAGGTCTGTAAGTATTCTGTAAATTATGCATATGTGGGAGCTCTGCCTATGTCCTACTCATACTCTGCCCATATATATGCCATTTGCAAATATGTGCCATGTGCATTAACCCCCTAATTCTATAAAATTGGGCACCCAACCTTACACTTTTTATTATTAAAATGAATATGTAAAAACTCTGAATATAATAAGGAACAAAAGGCCAAAAGTTGAAAAAAGAAACAATTGAAATACTTTTTTTTTCCTGCACATATCTTTGCTAACATGTATACCATGATATTTTGTATATCAAGCTTGAAAGGTGTGGGTGGGGAAGGGTTTGATCTGGTTGTTTCCTCCTGATGCACTGGGTTCTATAGATCCAGCCTCCATTGGGATATGGTGCCATGAGGTTATTTATTTATTTATTTATTTATTTGTTGCTTATATCCCACATTTTCCCACTTGTGCAGGCTCAATGTGGCTTACAGTAAGTTAAATAAGAGTACAAACTTAAAGATTAGGCAAGCATCTAACAGAATGAACTAGGTAGGGTAGGGGACAAGGGATACATTAATCAACATAGTAAGATGAGGGGTAAGTCTTAGCAAAGAGGAATGTCTTTAACAACTTCTTAAAAAGGGCGTGATCCTCTTGAGTTTTAAGGTGATGAGGTAACGTATTCCAGTGTTTGGGACTCCAGTAACGGAAGGACGAGGCGAAGATTTTCTTGTACTTGACTCCCTTACAGTTCGGAAAATGGAGGTGGAGATATGACCGAGCGGCAGGGTTGGCATTTCTAGGCGGAAGGTCGATCAAGGGGAGCATGTATTCCGGTGCAGTCCCATAGATGATTTTATGTGTTAGGGAGCAGATCTTAAAAGCAATGCGCTCATGTACAGGCAGCCAATGAAGTTTAAAGCGCAGGGGTTCGGCATGTTCGAAACGCCTTACTCTAAGGATGAGCCTCGCCGCAGTGTTCTGAGCCATTTGGAACGTTTTCAATAAGGAGGCCTGACAACCCACGTAAATACCACTACAATAATCCAGATGGGATAGGACAAGCCAGTGGACAAGGGTACGAAACAAGTCTCTGGGAAGGAGGTATCTGATGCGCCGAAGTCTCCACATTGCCTGGAACATTTTTTTGGTGACCAAGTGTACATGATCAACCAGCTGGAGATGTGAGTCCAGATGTACCCCTAAAAGTCTCAGGCTGTTGGCAATCGGGAGGGCCGAGCCCAGAACTGGAAGCATTGTGTCAGATACATGAGCGTACGTGGACGAGAGGATGAGACAATGAGTTTAATTCATAACTACATTTTTTTCTCTATTTTATACACCCCTCCTAACTCATCCCAGTCATTACAGCAACTATTTCTAGTCAGGGAACACAAAAGTGCATTAAGTGCAAATAGTGCATGATTGAGCTATTTAGCATACATTATTTTGTAAAAAAAAAAAAAAAAGTGTCATTCCCTAAAACGGACATTAGTAGCTACCCATCTATATTGATGCTATAGTAAGACAACTGCTGGCATTTCTGGTAACTGAAATTTTATTATGAAAGAATCAAATATATGTTCAGTACCCTTTAGTTACAATTTTATTAAGCATTGATTGTTTTTACTCAGATCTCTTTTTTTCTTTCTTGAGAACAACTAGGAAATTGGAGGATCAGGGATTAACTGTGTTACTAACAGCATTAAAACTAAGCTTATCTTTTGCCCTTTGGTTGTGTATAGCAGTCACCTAAAGTGTTGAAATTACACAGGGCACATCACTATGAAACAGGCAATACAGAATCAGTAAATAACACTAGTGCACAGAACAGAAGAAAGAGGATAGCTTAATTCTGCAAATTCCCTTAACTAGATAAATGGCTTCATGCCAGGAGACATTTTCTGTGTGGAATTTTTGTCATCTTTCAATAAAAATGGAAAAGGTGGTCCTGCCAGCTCTGTACTGCTGCATATATAAAAGGCAATTCTATAAGCTGGCACCTTAATTCAGGCACCAATAGTGCACTCAGGGGCCCTTTTACTAAGGCGTGCCTAAAAGTGGCCTGCGCTGGTGTAGGTGCATGTTTTGGATGCGCGTTAGTCCATTTCCTCAGTGCGCCTGGAAAAAAAAACATTTTTTGTGTGTGCTGGAAAATGGATGTGAGGCAAAATTAAAACCAGCGCACATCCATTTTGGGCACGAGACCTTACCACCACCCATTGACATAGAAGTAAGGTCTCACGTGCTAACCACACGGTAAGCGTTCAACGCATCAACTGCCGATTACCGCCAGGTAAGAACCATGTGGTAGAAAACAGAAAAAATTTTCTACCGCGTGTTTTGAGCACTTGCCAAAAAATGGAATTACTACCCGGGCCATGCGGTAGCCAGGCGGTAGTGCCAACTTGGCAAGCATTGGATGCTCATAGGCGCCTATGTGCCTTAGTGAAAGGGTCCCTCAGTTTATAGAATAGTAGCACTTATATGCATGATTGATGCCAATAATTGGAAGTTTTGTGTGTAAGTGCTAGGTGCTATTCTATAAATAGTGTACCTAAATCATATAGGGGTCCTTTTACTAAAATTCAGTGTCTACTAAATGCTAAGAAGATACTGCCCGATAGTCAGTGCTATTTAACCAGTCAGAATGGCTGCTGACTGATTAAAATAGAGTTTAACCGGCTATCCGCTGATTTTTAAAGAGGGTTTAGCGGACACATTTGGACATGTCAAACCCATGAATATCTTTGTCTAGTCTGAGGTTAACTGGCTAAGTCTGAATATGGACTTTGCTGATTATCTTCAAACCGGCCAAAAATAACCCAGATATTCATTGCCGGCCACAGGAAACGGCCTGGCATTTAAGACCCGGGCTTAGCGCAGACCATGTGAGTTAGTCAGTCTAAATTCCATGGTCTGAATATCGGCCCCATATATTTTTTTTAATTTCTATTGACTTCTTAGCAAATTAGTAAAAGGGCCCCTTAGTTTGCAGCTGTCATTAGGGTGTACATATGGGCAGAGCATGGGCATGTCATGTCATGGACTTATCAGTGAAATCGCATAAAGTTGAAGACTGGCTTTGTGCTAATAAATTGAAGCTTACTCCCTAATTCTATAAAAGTTGCCAAAAATTGTGTGTTCAAATTTGAGCACATGCCCAATTTGTGCATGCAATTTAATTAAATAAAAAGCTAATTAACACCAATAATGTGCTTTTTAACAAGCAATTATTAGCACTAATTAGATTTAATTAGCACTTATGCATGTTAATTTAGGCACTGGATCTGTGCCTAAATTTATACACATGAGTAAAAAAAAGTGGCGCAGAAATGGGAAGGTCATAGGCAGAACGGGGTCATTCCTAGCATTTACATGCATTGTTATAGAATATGGAAGATATGCACTGAATTTAGGTACATACACATACATCACATTTCACTTGGTATAAATAGCTGCACCAAAACTTAGGGGCAATTCCCATGCGTATGCACTATGCTATAAACCGCACCTAACTTTAAGCATGGCTTTTTTTGGTGTTGATTTGTCATCACCATATATAGAATTCACCCCCTTAATGTCTCTAAAACTGTCTGTTTGCTGTTTCCATTGTTTGGTTCTTCTACTTTGTCACATCTCCTTTCCTTTAATGGATTAATTATCCTATTGAAGGACAACATAAAAAGTGTAGGTGTTATATTTGATTGTCATCTTATGTTTTCCGATTACATTTCTGCATTGTTCTGAAATCATTTTTCACTTTGAAACAAATCTGTGCAAGTTGCTCTTTCTTTGATGCTAACTCATAAGAAAATATGAATATCCATACTGGGTCAGACCAATGGTCCATCTAGCCCAGTATTCTGCTTCCAACAGTGGCCTATCCAGGTCACAAGTACCCGACAGAAACCCAATTAGAAACAACATTCCATGCTACCAATCCCACAGCAAGTAGTGGCTTCCCCCATGTCCATTTCAATAACAGACTATGGACTTTTCCTCAAGGAACTTGTCTAAACTTTTTTTGAACCCAGATACGCTAACCACCATTACTACATCCTCCGGGAACAAGTTCCAGAGCGTAACTATTCTTTAAGTGAAAAAATATTTCCTCCTATTTGTTTTAAAAGTATTTCCATGTAATGTCATTGACCAGCTTATTTTCAAAAGAGAAAGACACCCATATTTCGACCCAAATCGGCAGATGGGCGCCTTTCTCTCATGGGCGCCCAAATCGGTATAATCAAAAGCCAATTTTGGGCGCCTCCAACTGCAGTCTGTCGCAGGAATGAACAGAGTTGACGGGGGTGTGTCAGAGGCATGGTGAAGGTTGGACTGGGGCATGTTTATCGGCCGAGGAGAGATGGATGCCTTCGGCTGATAATGGAAAAAATAAGGGTGGCAGTAGCGAGAATTTGGGCCGCTTTTTTTGGACCCTTTTTTTTCACGAACAAGTCCCCAAAAAATGCCCCAACTGCCGAGATGACCACCGGAGGGAATCGGGGATGACCTCCCCTGAGTCCCCCAGTGGTCACTAACCCCCTCCCACAAAAAAAAAGAACTTTAAAAACTTTTTTTTGCCAGCCTGTATGCCATCCTCAAATGTCATACCCAGCTCCATCACAGCAGTATGCAGGTCCCTGGAGCAGTTGTTAGTGGGTGCAGTGGACTTCAGGCAGGTGGACCATGCCCCCCCCCCCTACCTGTTACACTTGTGCTGGTAAATGGGAGCCCTCCAAACTGCCCCAAAACTCACTGTACCCACATCTAGGTGCCCCCCTTCACCCGTAAGTGCTATGGTAATGGTGTAGATTTGAGAGGAGTGGGTTTTGGGGGGGATTTTTTTGGGGGGGGCTCAGCACCCAAGGTAAGGGAGCTATGGACTTGGGAGCTATTTAATTTTTTTTTTTACTTTTTACAAGTGCACCCTAGGGTGCCCGGTTGGTGTTCTGGCAGGTGAGGGGGACCAGTGCACCACGAATCCTGGCCCCCCCTTGACCAAATGCCTTGGATTTGTTTGTTTTTGAGCTGGGTGCCATCAGTTTTCATTATCGCTGAAAAATCACCCAGCTCAAATCCGCCCAAATCTGATGCATTTGCCCAGCACCAACCATATTATCGAAACAAAAGATGGACGCCCATTTTTTTCAAAAATACGGTCTGTTCCGCCCCTTTGTGGACCCGTCCTCGGAGATAGTCGCCCATGGAGATGGGCATCCGCGTTCGATTATGCCCCTCTGAGTGTCCCCTGGTCTTTGTATTTTTTGAAAGAGTGAAAAATTGATTCCTTCTTCCCCAATCTACACCACTCAGGATTTTGTAGACCTCAATTATAGCTTCTTTCAGCCATCTCTTTTCCAAGCTGAAGAGCCCTAACCTCTTTAGCCTTTACTTTTATGGGAACAGTTTCATCCTCTTTATCATTTTGGTAGCTCTTCTTTGAATCTTTTCTAATTTGGTATATCTTTTTTGAGATACAGCAACAAGAATTAAATGCAATAGAGGTCACACCATGGAGCAATACGGAAGCATTATAATATTCTTGGTCTTATTTTGCATCCCTTCCCCAATAATTCCTTGCATCCTGTTTGCTTTTCCGGTGGCCATCTCACACTGGGCAGAAGATTTCTATTGGTCCTTTCACTAGTGATTTCTTGTCTCAAGTACTGTAACTCTTTCTTTCACATTCTTCCACTGTATTGAATCTGTTGACTTCTACAGTGGTTAAACTGCTCCATGGAGCAAAACAAATTGACAGTGTTACTCTACTATTATTTATTTATTTGTTGCATTTGTATCCCACATTTTCCTACCTTTTTGCAGGCTCAATGTGGCTTACATTATGCCGTAATGGCGATCACCGGAAAGAGAAATACAAAATAGTATTACATTTAAAGTTCATAAATGTTAAAATAAATTATAAAGTAAGTTAGATAAACAGTTCACAACTCGGGCATTCGGCACTCACTCAGACTTACCTCCTTCCATATCCAGAACTACACGTTGTTGTTTTTTTAAAACCCTACCTACTCCCTCATACCTGCTAGGAACAGATAGAAATATTCCGTTGTGAAATATCGCCCCGCTGTCCCAGCACCACTGCCAGGAAGAAATAAGGAGCCAAAACGGTGCTTGCAGTAAAGAAAATCAATCAGCCATTAGCAACTGTACTCAGTAAGCTCAGCAATGTTCCCTTCACGTGCTGACCACAAAATGGCACAGTTCTTTCACCTCCCTCCCCTCTTCACTACCCCTCCTTGCCCGCCCCCTTTCACCTTAACCCCTCGCTCACCTTCCCTTCTCTCTATTCCCTACTCCTTCCTCCCCCCCCCCCTTTGTCTTCATGGGCCTTCAGCCCGGTTGTGATCGGCCTCCCTTTAAGGGGTGGGCCTTGTTATTTTCAGGTGTGAGAGATAGGGGGGTAATGCATTAATGTTCATTAGTGACAAATTGATTGAAGCAAACAGGTATGGAGAGTTCGAATTTTGTCTGGTTCTGGTAGAGTATTGATGTCAGGTCATTTATGAAGGATCATTATGGTATGTCTTTTTGAACAGGCTGGTCTTTAGTAATTTCCGGATGGCTGCCAGGTCGTGTGTTGTTTTCATGGCATTTGGTAGAGCATTCCACATTGCGTGCTGATGTAGGAGAAGCTAGATGCATATATTGATTTGTGACAGTTTCATCTGTTAAAGCACACTTTGCTGCATTTTTCAGATTTTGTCTTTGGGAGCTTGACATGGGAGGAAAGTGGGTATGGAAGAATTCACCCCAAGATTCTACACAGTGCAACTAAATTTTTTTGCCCAAATCTGGTTGTATTCAAGTGTGTACCTGAGGCAATGGAGTTAAGTGATTTGCCCAAGATCACAAGGAGCAGCAGTGGGATTTGAACCAGCCACCACTGGATTTCAAGATTGGGGCTCTAACCACTAGGCCATGCCTCCACTTAGTGATATGGATGGATGCTGCTCATATTCTATAAACCGTATAGAACTTTAGGCATATTCTATAAAATTTAGACATACTTTACAGAATATGCTTAGTTGTATTATTTTCTGCGCAGAATTTTCAAGCACCATATATAGAATCTAGCCCTAGGCGCATTACCCTCACCACACACTAGCTAATGCAGGGTAATGTGGGACCACTTAGCATTTCCTGAATGGTAAGCGGTAAATGGTCCCGTGTTAACTCTCAACAGCTTCTGCTCCCTAATGGGAACATTAATGTATGACCTGCAATAAAGATAGTGGGAATGTCCCCAAAGGTGTGTAAAATTTGTATCTATCATGTGGTTAAAATCTCACATTAAAAACACTGTAACCGCAAATCTTAGTGCATTTTAATGATGGCGCCCCATACTGTATCCTTTTAGCAGCTCAAGTTTGCCCCTAAAAGAGTAAGTGCTGGATTCTCCAAGGACCACCCCTAAAATTGCTTCTCCTTATACAAATAACTTTTATGCATGGAGAATTCTACATAAAACGCAAGACGTGATAATTTTTAAATAAACGTCCATTGCCTATGATGGGTCCAATTTACTAACTGCAGTTAAGCAAGTGCTTACTATCTGGCTTATAATCGAAAAAGAAAAAAGCCTATATTTTGACCCAAATCGGGAGATGGGCGTTTTTCTCGCAAAGGTGCCCAAATCGGTATAATTGAAAGCCGATTTTGGGCGTTTCCAACTGCACTCCGTTGCGGAAACAAATAAAGTTGATGGGGGCGTGTCGGAGGCGTGGTGGAGGCGGGATTGGGGCGTAGTTATCAGCTGAGGAGAGATGGGCGTCTTTAGCTGATAATCGAAAAAAAAGGCGTTTTGACCGCGATTTTGGGTCACTTTTTTTGGACCCTTTTTTCTCATGAACAAGTCCCAAAAAAGTGCCCCAACTGCCCAGATGACCACTGGAGGGAATGACCTCCCCGGACTCCCCCAGTGGTCACTAACCCCCTCCCACAAAAAAAAACCCACTTTAAAAACTTTTTTCCCAGCCTGTATGCCAGCCTCAAATGCCGTACCCACCTCCATGACAGCAGAATGTGTTTGATCCTGTCACAGCCTTTCCCTGGGTCAGATGTGGCTCTCGGGTGCAGTACAGGGTCACATCAGCATTGCATTGTGGTGGGTGTAGGGTATTGGGCTCCGTGATTTCATTAGCTTGTGTTACAGTCTCATGATGTTGGTAGTTGGCAGGCTCTTCTCCCATGGTGCTTTTCCCCCTGCCTACTGGGTCAGAGTGTGCCCTGTTGTGTTTCCTGTTGTAGTCCATGCGGTAGTGGCCATTTTTTGTAAGCCAGTTTTAGTTCCCTTTCCTGTGTTAGCCACGTTAGAGAACTTAGTTCGTACCTTGAATGTGGCTGAAAGAGGGCATTGTACAGCATTCTGCCAGCTCTGACCTACTGCTAATCTCAGTACCAGGGAGACTCGTTGCCAGTGGGACACAACCTCTGATCTGCAGTTAACTGTGAGTAAATGCGGTTATTCCAATAAAGGACGTTTTCGGAGGGATTAGTCTTCAGGTGTCAACTGGTGTGCCAATGTTATACAGCAGCAACAAGTCCTAGAGATCTGCGTGTATGCAGGTCCCTGGAGCACTTTTAGTGGGTATCGCAGTGCACTTCAGCCAGGTGGTCCCAGGCCCATCTCCCCCCCTTTAACACTTGTGCTGGTAAATGGGAGGCCTCCAAAACCCACTGTACCCACATGTAGGTGCCCCCTTCACCCCTAAGAGCTAGGGTAGTGTTGTACATTTGTGGGTAGTGGGTTTTGGGGGAGGGGGGTTAGGTGCTCAGCACCCGTGGTAAGGGAGCTATGCATGTGGGAGCGTTGTCTGAAGTCCACCGCACTGATCTAGGGTGCCCAGCTGGTGTCCTGGCATGCCAGGGGGGCGAGTGTACTACGAATCGTGGCCCCTCCCATGACCAAATGGCTCGGATTAGGACGTTTTTGAGCTAGGCGTTTTTAGTTTCCATTATCGCTAAAAACAACGAACGCCCAGCTCAAAAACGTCCATTTTTTCGAAAATACGGTTTGGCCCGCCCCTTCACGGACCCGTTCTCAGAGATAAACACCCATGGAGATAGGCGTTTGAGTTCGATTATGCCCCTCTATATTTTAGTGACTTGCCTAATATCACAATGCCATAGAAATACTGCATTTCCAATTTTACACAGCTCCAGTGTATTTACCCACATCAGCTTTGATACAGTACATTTCAGAAAAGTAAGAATGGCACTGATAATCATTTTTTTTCCTTTTTCTGCATTACTTCAAATATCCATTTAAAATTTTATTTATGTAATTCCTTAAGTTAGGCTTTAATTTTATTGTGTTGTCTGTAGGGTTTTTTGTCCCTATACAAATGCATTTAATTCAGGTGATAAGAACAGGCATGAATCCTAAATGAAAGGCATTTAAAATAGAATGTATGTAAATTAGACTTCCTCATGAATATGCTTTTCTGAATTTCTTTTTAACTCATGGCAAAAACATTTCTATATAATCAAAATTCTTGCATGGGTTTGACCTAGAGGGACAACATAACAATTATACTAAAATGATAAGGCAGTGTTGACAGGTTCTAAATTATGGTTGCTTTTAATTAAAGCTTTACAGTTCAGGCAGTACCGATATGGTAAGGTATGTATTTTGTGCTTGTGTGTTTGTAGTCTATTACTGGCTTAACTATTCTTGCTTCAAAGTGACCATTGAAGGTAACAAAATTATACTACAGAACTTGATTTCTTAAGGTTGAAGAATGATTTCATAAATGCATATGTGAGTAAAAAGTACACATTGTGGTCTTTCCTTGATTTTCAAATCAAAGTTATATGTGTGCTTTAGTTTAGAAAAAAAAGCCAAAGTAACCCCTTTACAAAACTAAGGGGGGTCTTTTACTAAGCCACGGTAGCATTTTTAGCTTGCAGTAAACGCCAAGATGCCCATGCTAGCTGATTTTTACCGTGAACTAAAAATGCTAACGTGGCTGAGTAAAAGACCCCCTAAATGAGGAAAAACAAAATGAAAAGGAGAATGGCCAAAGAAGTGCCAATCAAGAGTTATTTATTAAAAATGTCACAAACATGGATCAACTAAAGGAACATATAGTCCATAGAAATCTATAAAAATGATAGCAACTTTTTCAGTTTGGAAAATTACACAAGTATATCATATACTTACATCTGCTCTGTTGAATGCAGATGTAAGGCCAATAACCCATTTCTGTGGCTTAAACATAATACTGGTCTTTTTTAGAAGATTTATAGTTGGTGCTTTTTAACAGATTTATAAATGATATGGAAAAGGAACTATGAGAAAAAAGGCAAAATTTGTAAGTAATAAAATGTTATTTAGGGGGGGAGTTATCAAGCTGTGTTGGGGGGGCTTTAAGTCATATTGGATCTCTTTTACCAAGCTGTGGCAAAAGGGGGCCTGCACTGGCGTTGGTGCATGTTTTCCACATACGCCATGACCCCTTTTACCACAGTGGGTAAAAAGGAAGTCTCTCTTTCCTTCAGGAAATGGCCGTATGGCAAGTAAAACACTTGCTGCACAGCCATTTCAGGAGGGGGGGGGGCTTACCACCATCCATTGAGGTGGCAGTAAGGGCTCCCACACCAACCTGGTGGTAACCAGGCAGCGCAAGGCACTGCCAGATTACCACCGGGTACACTCAGGTGCTACAAAAATAGTTAGTTTTGTAAAGGGGTTACTTTGGCTTTTTTTCTAAATTAAAGCACACATATAACTTTGATTTGAAAATCAAGGAAAGACCACAATGTGTGCTTTTTACTCACATATGCATTTATGAAATATATTTTTGTAGCGCTGTATATGAAAGCATGCTAGGGGTGGGAAGTACCACTGGACTGCTGTGGTAGCACGGCAATACTTCCTGTTTAGCAAGCGGTAAGCCTGCATTGGGATTACTGCAGCTTAGTTAAAGGGGCCCATTATTTGCCCCTTAACATGATTTTTTTTAACTTGGCATGTTTGATTTATAAAATATTTGAGGGATTTTGTCCAGAATATTTGGTAAAACTGTTTGCCTTTCCAGTGTCACCTTCTTCTTCTAAGTCAGAAACGTCTCAGCCTCTTTACTTTTCATCTTTATTGAGTGTTAGATTTAGGATTGCTAAGTCAATGAGTGGCAGTAAGGTCTCGACCCAAAATGGATATGTGGCAATTTTTATTTTGTTGCACGTCCATTTTCTATACCCACTAGAAAAAATTCCAAAGGAGAGGCAAAACTGATCAATTTTAAAGTCAATCCCAAATGCTGGAAAAAGGCCTTTTTTGCAGATGCACTGAAAAATGGATCTGTGGACTTCCAAAACATGCGCCTACACTAGCACAGGCCATTTTTCAGAGCACCTTAGTAAAAAGACCCCTTAGAACATTACCAACATAATTGTCCTCTGGAAAAGCCTGAAGACTTACCTATTTCAAAAATTCTATTGTTAAACTAGTAAAAAAGCCCCGTTTCTGATGCAAATGAAACGGGGGCTAGCAAGGTTTTCTTCAGAGTATGCATGTGGGAGTGTGTGTCCCTGCCCTCTGCCCTCTCTCCCTCCCCCTCCCCCCTCCCCCTTCTAGTCCAGTCCTTCAGTGTTAAGTTTCCTGCTGTTCTGTGTTTGTGTTACAAAGAGAGTGAGGGCATCTCTCTCCCCTCCCCCTCTGAGTCCTTCACTGTTACAGAGAGAGGGATTTCGTGCTGTACTGTTTTCCTTCACTCATGGGGAAACCGGATATCTCTGGAGCTTCACACTTCCGGCTGGAGGCTTCACAGAATGTTGGTGGTGCCTTTTATATATATAGATTTTATTTTATTGTCCTTTTTGGTTTTACTGTCTTATTGCTGTAACCCCCTTTGAACCAAAAATGTGGGGATTTGGTAGGCTATAGAAACTATGTCATATCATATCATAAACTTCCCAATCTAATGGTCTTGTAATCCCATCTTTTTAACATAGATTAATTAATTAATTAGGATTTATTTACTGTCTTTAGAGAGTCTTTTACTAAGTGGCGGTAAGCCCAATGAGGACTTACCACTCGCTAAACCAGAAGTACCACCAGGCTACCAAAGTAGCCCAGATGTTGTTCATAAGTACATAAGTATTGCCATACTGGGAAAGACCAAAGGTCCATCAAGCCCAGCATCCTGTTTCCAACTGTGGCCAATCCAGGTCACAAATACCTGGCAAGATCCCAAAAAAGTACAAAACATTTTATATTGCATATCCTAGAAATAGTGGATTTCCCCCCAGTCCATTTAATAATGGTTTATGGACTTTTTCTTTAGGAAGCTGTCCAAACTTTTTTAAACTCCGCTAAACTAACCGCCTTTACCACATTCTCTGGCAACAAATTCCAGAGTTTAATTACACGCTAAGTGAAGAAAAGGTTTCTCCAATTTGTTTTAAATTTACTACATTGTAGCTTCATCGCATACCCCTAGTCCTAGTAGTTTTGGAAAGCGTAAACAGACGCTTCACATCTATCCGTTCTACTCCACTCATTATTTTATAGACGTCTATCATATCTCCCCTCAGGCATCTTTTCTCCAAGCTGAAGAGCCCTAGCCACTTTAGCCTTTCCTCATAGGGAAGTTGTCCCATTCCTTTTATCATTTTCATCGCCCTCTTCTGCACCTTTTCTAATCCCACTATCCTGCTTATAATCGAATGAGAAAAACGCCCAAGTTCCGACCTAAATCGGGAGATGGACGTTTATCTCACAAAAACGAATAAAGCGGTATAATCGAAAGCCGATTTTTGGACGTTTTCAACTGCACTCCGTCGCGGATGCGGACAAAGTTGATGGGGGCGTGTCAGAGGTGTGGCGAAGGCGGAACTGGGGCGTGGTTATCTGCCGAACAAAGATGGGCGCATTTCACCGATAATGGGAAAAAAGTATGCGTTTTTAGCTAGAATTTAGGACACTTTTCCTGGACCCTGTTTTTTCACGAATAAAGCCCCAAAAAGTGCCCTAAATGACCAGATGACCACTGGAGGGAATCGGGGATGACCTCCCCTGACTCCCCCAGTGGTCACTAACCCCCTCCCACCACAAAAAAATGATGTTTCACAACTTTTTATTTTCACCCTCAAATGTCATACCCAGCTCCCTGGCAGCAGTATGCAGGTCACTGGAGGAGTTGTTAGGGGGTGCAGTGGACTTCAGGCAGGTGGACCCAGGCCCATCCCCCCTACCTGTTACAATTGTGCTGCTTAATGCTTATTAGTCGTCCAACCCCCCCCAAACCCACTGTACCCACATGTAGGTGCCCCCCTTCACCCCTTAGGGCTATAGTAATGGTGTAGACTTGTGGGCAGTGGGTTTTGAGGGGGATTTGGGGGGGCTCAACACACAAGGGAAGGGTGCTATGCACCTGGGAGCTCTTTTACCTGTTTTTTTGGTTTTGTAAAAGTGCCCCCTAGGGTGCCCGGTTGATGTCCTGGCATGTGAGGGGGACCAGTGCACTACGAATCCTGGCCCCTCCCACGAATAAATGTCTTGGATTTATTCATTTTTGAGCTGGGCGCTTTC
Source organism: Microcaecilia unicolor (assembly GCF_901765095.1). NCBI lineage: Eukaryota > Metazoa > Chordata > Amphibia > Gymnophiona > Siphonopidae > Microcaecilia > Microcaecilia unicolor. The sequence continues at coordinate 423,419,513 of NC_044031.1, forward strand.
ATTTTCCATTATCGCTGAAAAACAAAAACGCCCAGCTCACACATTGTTGAATAAAACATGGGCGTCTATTTTTTTCCCAAAATACGGTTCGGTCCGCCCCTTCACGGACCCGTTCTTGGAGATAAACGCCCATGGAGATAGGCGTTTTCATTCAATTATGCCCCTCTATATCTTTTTTGAGATACGGCGACCAAAATTGAACACAATATTCAAGGTGGGGTGGCACCATGGTGCGATACAAAGGCGTTATAACATCCTCATTTTTGTTTTCCATTCCTTTCCTAATAATACCTAACATTCTATTTGCTTTCTTGGCTGCAGCAGCACACTAAGCAGAAGGTTTCAACGTATCATCAACGATGACACCTAGATTCCTTTCTTGGTCTGTGACTCCTAACTTGGAACCTTGCATGACATAGCTATAATTCAGATTCCTCTTTCTCACATGCATCACTTTGAACTTGCTCACATTAAATGTCATCTGCCATTTAGACACCCAGTCTCCTAGTCTCATAAGGTCCTCTTGTAATTTTTCACAGTCCTCCTGCGATTTAACAACTTTGAATAAAATTGTGTCATCAGCAAATTTAATTACCTCACTAGTTACTCCCATCTCTAGGCCATTTATAAATATGTTAAAAATCAGCGGTCCCAGCACAGACCCATGGGGAACCCCACTAATTACCCTTCTCCATTGAGAATACTGACCATTTAACCATATTCTCTGCTTTCTATCTTTTAACCAGTTTTTAATCCACAATAGAACACTCCCTCCTATCCCATGACTCTCCAATTTCCACTGGAGTCTTTCATGAGGTATTTTGTCAAACGCCTTCTGAAAATCCAGATACACAATATCAACCGGCTCACCTTTATCCACATGTTTGCTCACCCCTTCAAAGAAATGTAGTAGATTGGAGGCAAGATTTCCCTTCACTAAATCCATGTTGACTTTGTCTCATTAATCCATGCTTTTGAATATGCTCTGTAATTTTGTTCTTAATAATAGTCTCTACCAGTTTGCCCGACACCGACTTCAGACTCACTGGTCTATAATTTCCTGGATTTCCTTTGGAACCTTTTTAAAAAATCAGCGTTACATTGGCCACCCTCTAATCTTTCGGTACCACGCTTGATTTTTAGGATAAATTACATATTACTAACAATAACTCTGCAAGTTCATTTTTCAGTTCTATCAGTACTCTGGGGTGAATATCATCCGGTCCTGGAGATTTGCTACTTTTCAGTTTGTAGAACTGCCCCATTACATCCTCCAGGTTTACAGAGAATTCATTAAGTTTCTCCGACTCATCAGCTTCTAATACCATTTCTGGCACCGGTATCCCACCCAAATCTTCCTCAGTGAAGACTGAAGCAAAGAATTCATTTAATCGCTCCGCTACGGCTTTGTCTTCCATGATCGCCCCTTTTACTCCTCGGTCATCTAGCAGTCCAACCGATTCTTTTGCTGGCTTCCTGCTTTTAATATACCTAAAAAAAATTTTTTACTATGTGTTTTGGCCTCCTGCGCAATCTTTTTCTCGAAGTCCCTCTTAGCCTTACTTATCAACCGCCTGCCTCCCAGCCTGCATAACTACCTACCTCTGTCACTACATCTACACCCGTAAACACCCAGTCACCACAAATGGCCCCATACACATTTTCTTCCTTGCCCTATCCCTCCCCAACCTTTTCCCCCTCTTACCGCCGCATACCGCACATACTCACTGCCAATCCATGTCCTCTCCCGTCCTGCTCGCTACTCCACCCCGTCCCCCACCTCACCATCCCTACTGTCCTCCTCTTCCTTCCTAGCACTCAACCTTCAACACCTCCTTCCTGCCATGAACCCCTCCCCATTCCTCCTAAGTGCACCCCGTCTTCGCCACCTCCATCACCCTACCTCCCCCACCCTCCTCCGCACTGTCTTGCTCCTTCTCCTGCTATCTGCAGGCGATATCAATCCCAACCCAGGTCCCCCACACCTGTCCTCGTCCTCTCTTCATCCATGCAAACGCTTCCGCAATATCTCCAATCTCATCTCTATTCCCCTCCTCCCCCCCTCCTCCCTCCCCTTCTCGTGTGCCCTGTGGAATGCATGCTCGGTCCGCAACAAACTTTCCTTCACCCACGATCTCTTCATCTCCCATTCCCTTCAACTGCTCGCCCTAACTGAAACCTGGCTCACCCCTGACGACTCTGCCTCAGTCGCGGCCCAATGCCTCGGTGGCTATCTTTTCTCCCATTCTCCCCGCCCAGCTGGCCGCGGTGGTGGCGTTGGGCTACTACTTTCGCCCTCCTGCAGTTTTCAACCTCTCCTTCTACCACAGTCTCACTGTTTCTCATCCTTTGAAGTTCACTGCATCCGTCTATTCTACCCGCTGCCACTCAGAGTTGCAGTCATTTACCGCCCCCCTAACAAGTCCCTCCCTTCCTTCCTTACTGATTTCGATGCCTGGCTCTCCGTTTTTCTTGCGCCCTCATCCCCATCCCTCATTCTTGGCGATTTTAACATACACACTGATAAACCTTCCGACTCATATGCTTCTCAATTCCTCACTCTAACCTCCTCCTTCAACCTCCTTCAACCTCCTTCAAGCTCCACCACCCCTACTCACCAATCTGGCCACTGTCTTGACCTCATCCTCTCTTCTACCTGCTCCCCCTCCAATTTCTGCGCCTCAGCTCTTCCTCTCTCTGACCATCACCTGATCACCTTCACACTTCATCACCCTCCCACTCAGTCCCGCCCAATACTAACCACTACTTCTAGGAATCTCCAGGCGGTCGACCCTCCCACCTTATCCTCTACTATCTCTGATCTCCTCCCCTCCATCATGTCCTCCGAGACTGTCGACAAGGCTGTTTCCACATACAATGCCACCCTCTCCTCCGCTCTTGACACCCTTGCACCGTCCATCTCCTGTCCCATAAGGCGTACCAATCCCCAACCATGGCTGACCCCTTGCACCCGATACCTTCGCTCCTGCGCCCGATCGGCTGAACGCCTCTGGAGAAAATCTCGCACCCACACTGATTTCATTCATTATAAATTCATGTTATCCTCCTTCTAGTCCTCCCTATTTCTCGCCAAACAGGACTATTACACCTAATTGACTAACTCCATCAGTTCTAATCCCCGTCGTCTCTTCGCCACCCTTAACTCCCTCCTCAAAGTGCCCTCTTCTCCCACCCCCCCTCACTCTCTCCTCAATCACTGGCAGACTACTTTCTGGTTCCAGGGCTCTGTCCTCTCCTGGTTCTCCTCTTATCTCTCCCACCGTACCTTCAGAGTATTTTTTTTTTTTGTTACATTTGTACCCCGCACTTTTTCCCACTCATGGCAGGCTCAATGCGGCAGGCAATGGAGGGTTAAGTGACTTGCCCAGAGTCACAAGGAGCTGCCTGTGCTGGGAATTGAACTCAGTTCCTCAGTTCCCCAGGACCAAAGTCCACCACCCTAACCACTAGGCCACTCCTACATTCTCAGGGTTGTTCTTCCTCCACCCCCATCCCGCTCGCTGTTGGAGTTCCTCAGGGATCGGTCCTTGGACCCCTTCTTTTCTCAATCTACACCTCCTCCCTGGGTTCTCTAATCTCCTCCCATGGGTTCCAATATCATCTTTATGCTGATGACACCCAGCTTTATCTCTCCACACCAGACATCACTGCAGAAACCCAGGCTAAAGTATCGGCCTGCTTAGCCGACATTGCAACCTGGATGTCCAACCGCCACTTGAAACTGAACATGGCCAAGACAGAGCTTATTGTCTTCCCTCCCAAACCCACTTGTCCTCTCCCTCCACTCTCTATCTCTGTCGATAACACCCCCATTGTCCCCGTCTCATCCGCCCGCAACCTCAGGGTCATCTTTGACTCCTCCCTCTCTTTCTCTGCGCATATCCAGCAGATAGCCAAGACCTGTCGCTTCTTCCTCTATAACATCAGCAAAATTCGCCCCTTCCTGTCTGAGCACACCACCCGAACTCTCATCCATTCTCTCATTACCTCTCGCCTTGACTACTGCAACCTACTCCTCACTGGCCTCCCACTTTGCCATCTATCCCCCCTTCAATCCGTTCAACCCTCTGCTGCACGTCTTATCTTCCACCTGAACCGGTACACCCATATCACCCCTCTCATCAAGTCACTTCACTGGCTTCCGATCAGGTACCGCATACAGTTTAACCTACAAATGTACTCGATCTACAGCCCCTCCCTAGCCCTCTAGAAATGTTAAGTAGTAGTAGTAGTAGTTATCAGTGCTTTTGCATTTGACTTAACATTCCTTATAATGTTTCTTATTATTTTTAGTCGGTTCCTTCTTCCATTTTCTAAAGGATTTTCTTTTAGCTCTTATAACTTCCTTCACCTCATTTTTTAACCATGCAGGCTGTCGTTTGGCCTTCCGTCCTCTTTTTTTAATATGTGGAATATATTTGGCCTGGGCTTCCAGAATGATGTTTTTGAACAGCATCCATGCCTGATGTAAATTTTTGACCCTCGCAGCTGCTCCTCTAAGTTTTTTTTTTCACCGTTCTTCTCATTTTATCATAAAGTTAAACGCTAACGTATTTGATTTCCTATATATACTTTCTTTAAAGCTAATATCAAATCCAATCATATTATGATCACTGTATCAAGCAGCCCCAGCACCATTACCTCCCACATTAGATCATGCACTCCACTAAGAATTAAGTCTAGAATTTTTCCTTCTCTCGTCGGCTCCTGTACCAGCTGCTCCATAAAGCAGTCCTTGATTTCATAAATTAATTTTACCTCCCTAGTGTGCCCCGATGTTACATTTACCCAGTCAGTATTGGGGTAATTGAAATCAACTTTCTTACGGCAAAATTCTACTTATTATTGGAGGTGTACAGTCACTAGTATTCATGAAATGTGGAGAAAAAAAGACTTCAGAAACCATGGAGAATACTCCTATGCAAGAAAAAATGTTTAAAATGTAGAGTATTCCTCTTCTTCAATCACTAGTCTTCACAAAAAAAAAAACTCCACTCTTCTCATTCATGCAATACATGCACGTACACATTCCACAATACTATATGGTAGAAGCTTATATAAATGCCATACATCCGGTGAACTAAATGTTACTTAGCTTGGATAATCATGATGCCACTGGTCCGCACTGTCTTCCACAGCATACAGTACTCACAAAGCCCAACAGGAGAACCCTGTTTCGCCACTATCGGGCCTTTTTCAAGGCCTAAACACTACCACAGCAAACTACATCCAAAGCTTCTCCACTTCACCCCGCTAACTGCCTCTTCTCAGCGTCCTCCAATACACCTCCAATACTGGGTTATAATAAGTAGAATTTTGCCGTAAGAAAGTTGATTGTATTCTACTATTCCTCTACGTTTATCAGGGTAATTGAAATCACCCATTATTATTGTGTTGCCCAGTTTGTTTGCGTCCCCAGTGCTGCGTACATCTAGTAGCGCTATAGAAATGATTAGTAGTAGTAGTAGTAATTTCCTTTAACATTTCTGCATCTGTCTGTTCATCCTGGCTAGGCGGACAGTAGTACACTCCTATCACTATCCTTTTCCCATTTACACATGGAATTTCAATCCATAGTTATTCCAAGAAGTGTTTTGTTTCATGCAGAATATTCAATCTTTTTGATTCAAGGCTCTCGTTAATATACAATGCTACCCCTCCACAAATTTGATCCACCCTATCACTACGATATAATTTGTATCACGGTATGATAGTGTCCCACTGGTTATCCTCCTTCCACCAGGTCTCAGAGATGCCTATTATATTTAATTTTTCATTTCATTGCAATATTTTCTAACTCTCCCATCTTATTTCTTAGGCTCATGGAATTTGCATATAGACATTTCAAACAATGTTTGTTGTTCCTATTTACATCATGCTCAGTACTTGACAGTATTAATTTGCAATCTTTTGTCTGTTTTTTATTTTTATTTAAGGACACCTGATCTACTATGGTCTCTTTTGCAACCTCACTTCAGGATACCCTATGTTCCCTGTTTTGGTGATATCTTTGAAAGATACCTTATCCTGAACCATGCGCTTTGGAGCGACTGTCGGCCTCCCCCCCCCCCCCCCCCCCCATTTCTAGTTTAAAAGCTGCTCTGTCTCCTTTTTAAATGCCGATGCCAGCAGCCTGGTCCCACCCTGGTTAAGGTGGAGCCCATCCTTTCAGAATAGGCTTCCCCTTCCCCGGAATGTTGCCTAGTTCCTA